>NC_043000.1:126104568-126169568 GCF_006345805.1 Octopus sinensis | reverse complement strand
CACCTTGGGCAAGTGTCTTCTGCTATAGCCCCGGGCCGACCAATGCCTTGTGAGTGGATTTGGTAGACGGAAACTGAAAGAAGCCCGTCGTATATATGTATATATATATATGTGTGTTTGTGTGTCTGTGTTTGTCCCCCTAGCATTGCTTGACAACCGATGCTGGTGTGTTTACGTCCCCGTCACTTAGCGGTTCGGCAAAAAGAGACCAATAGAATAAGTACTGGGCTTACAAAGAATAAGTCCCGGGGTCGATTTGCTCGACTAAAGGCGGTGCTCCAGCATGGCCGCAGTCAAATGACTGAAACAAGTAAAAGAGTAAAAGAGTATATATAAAATTATAATATTAGGGAATATTATTCCAAACTTACAGGGAAAAATTCAATTTAGTATTACTAAATCAACTGAATAATTGTGAAATATATTATATATATATATATTTCAACATCACTATCAGTGTTTAACATGTGTTTTCCATGTTGCTAAGAGTTGGGCAGTTCGATAGGAGCTGATGAGCCAGAGGACTGTACTAAACCCTATCTTCTTTGGTATGATTTCTACAGATGGATATCCTTCCTCATGCCTACCATTTACAGCATGTACTGGTGCTCTTTTTTTTTACGTCACCAGCACTAGTAAGGTCACCAAGTAACTTGCAAGACAAGACTCCTCAACTGAGTGGGCTGTGGTGTAGAGGTAGGTGGCGTTATGCCGTGCGAGGTTAAAATATGATAGACAGAAAAGAATGTATTTTGCTGAAGAGGAGACACATGGCTTCCCCTGTTGGAGAGAAAGAAACAAGGGTGTACCCTCAAAGCACAAGGTGAATATGAAAGAATTGGGATAGAGGATCAGAAAGGATGGATGGGCAGATAAGTTTACAAAAGTGTGAATGGCTTGTGACAACAATTCTTCTTCTTAGGTCTCTTGATTCTGCAGAGAACATAGGGCCACAACAACATATTTTTGCAATGGATGTGGTTCTGGGGAATCCTCTTTGGCTCATCCCACATCAATTTTGCTGCCCTCACCTCTGCGTCGACACTCCTGTGCCAAGACTGTTTTGGTTGGTCCACTTTTCGTTTCCTTTGTGGGTTCCAGTCAAGAGCATGCTTGGTGACATTTGGTGCAGGCTTTCGTAGCAGGTGGCCTATCCATCCCCATTTTTGTTTCTTGATATCTGTCTCAATTGAGGCTTGTGTTCTCTGGGCACCTGATGTTAAGGATGTTTCTGAGCCATAAAGTAGAACTGACTTAACATTTGTGTTGAAGATCCAGATCTTGTGGAGTAAGAGGGCTGTTGATCTCCAGATTGGTCACAAGGTGTTGAAGGAGTGTCGGGATTTGTTTATTCGGCATTTAATGTCCTCATCTGAATTACATATGGCAAATAATCAAAAATATTGTCAACTTCCATGTAAACCTGTATTTTTATATGAAAGTGTTGTATTTATGTTGTCAACTATTATATAATTACATATGCACAAATAAACTTGCATATCATCCTGTAACTTGGTATTGGTCTTTGCATTTATCTGAACATTCTATATGTAAATGTCAACCAGGCTTCGTATTAGCTTACCTGTCTCATGTTTTATATATTTTATTCTTTTCTCTGTATATACGTATCATTTCATGAGTTTTATTTTCACATATGTACATACGATGAACTTATATCCATGTATTTGTAAAATTGTGATATGTATGTAAGTTTACATTTGTATGCATGCATCATTTTTTTAAATGTGAATATATACAAATGTAAAGCATAACAAAAAAAGTCTTTTTTTTTTGTTAACATAAACTCACTTGTTCACATATTCTATACTTGATGTGCAGGCATCTTTGTAGATAAATGCATTTGTATGTGTATTTATGTTTGCATCACCACGTGTACATATGCTTGTATGCACCAGTATGTATATATATATATATATATGCGTATATTTTTGTATATATTTATATTTGTAAGCATATTTTATATTTTGTATATATGCTTATATGTGCATATCTGTTGGTATTGATTTATATTTTGAAGCTTAGAGGTACACACACACACACACACTTTCTCTCTCTTCCTCTCTCTCTCCCTCTCGCTCTCACTTTATACAATCAAATCCATATATACTTTTTATGTTTACAGAAACTTATATAGCACCCAGCTGAATTAACTTCTCAAAATATAGTTATATAAATAACATTTTTTTATATATAGATTTACACCATTCCTATTAGTTCTAATTCCTTCTGTCTGTGGTGATAGTTATGGTGATATTTTCCTTAATATCACTTTGCATCCAAAATATGATATGTTTAGATAAATTTCCTTTATAGCTTATTTTTTCTTAAAACTTATTTAGCAATGTAGCCTACGCTGAGTAATTTTAATAGTATTTAGTTAGTCAATAGTTCTCTTACTTTAAATGTTACCCTAAAATACTATAGATTTTCAGATTGTCAGCTCTGATCTTATAATTAATATAAATGTTTCTCTATGGAGAATAGTATAAATATAATTCTTTTATGGGTCTTCATTTCTTTTGACATGTTTACAGTATCTTTTCAGAAATTTGAACATGCTCACTTGTCTTTCTATTTATGAGTATGTGTGTGTATGTATAATGTGCAAAACCATTTGTGTGTGACAGAAGTAGTATTAGTTTGGAATAGTAATCTGTGTATCATACTTAAAGCAGACGCATCATTGAAAGCCTAATAAACTGCAGTATTCGTTTTGAAATAGCATCTCTTATAGACATACAATGTTAAAATATGTATACATACATACATACGTGTGTGTGCACGTGTGCATGGGTCACAGTGAAAGTGTGGTTCTCAAAGCACTATGCTTATGTTTGTATTTTGTTTCACTGTTCTCTGCTCACTGCACCCAACCTCTCCCTGTTAAGCCTTCCTGACCTCTCATATTCCTAACATCCATCCCTCCATCACTCTTCTAACTACAGCACTATTCACCTGCTGTAATCATATGAGAGCAGAATCTGCACCTATTCCATCCCTCTTTGTGCAACCAACTACTTATCACCCTCTCTGGAACTACCTCCTTTTTAAATCCATTGCTTATTCTCAGTATCATTCCTTCCCAATTATTTTCCATTGATCACCCCTTCTTGTGTTCCCAGTTATCTTTAACTCTCCTGAGTTACATCTTGAGGCTGCCATACCTCATCTTTAACACTCTCTCATATCTGCTATCTTCTCAAAATATTCTGTGAAACCATTCAACCCATGGTAGCATGGAAGATGGATGTTAAATGATGTTATATACATAAGTATACACATGTATGTGTATGTATATATATATATATATATATATATATATATATATATAAGGTGTGTGTACGTGCTTATATATTTTCAGTGGTATGCATTAATGCAGTACACTTAACCAGATATTTCAGACTTGGTGTTTAGATAACATTCCACTCCTATACCCATGTTGCATTATAACTCTATTATCCAAGCAGCAATAGTCATGTGTGTTTGTGTATATATATATATATATATGTTTACTGATATAGAGTATGTACAAGAGGGAGAGAAATCAAAACATTTGTAACAGATTTAAAGTCTAAATTGTATCTTGACTGCAATATAATGTGTATTTTAACATCAGCTTAAAGATATCTCTGCTTATTCTTTCAGAAATTTGCACTTCACTTTCTTAGTGATAGTTAAAAAAAAAAAAAAATTTCGGTCTGAGGTGGTGGAAAATCTCATCGGTTTGTTACAACACTACCTAAAGTGATTTCAAATATATTTCCACTCAGATATATATATATATATATATTAGAAATATTGGGGGGTGCTTGCAAATATAAGAACACAGGAAGTGTGTCAAAGCCAACAGGAAGCATCGATGCTTCCTAGGGCTATATAGCGGTGGTGTAATTCCCTCTATGGGACTGTCACGTTATGTTGACTTTATACAACCACTCTAAATAAATATATATATATATATATATATATATATATTCCACTTAAAGTATTAAAATTATGAAGTCAGAAACAATGAAAAGACATTTAGTAATAAATAATAAAATAGGTGTAGGCATTGCTGTATGGTAAGAAACTTGCTTTCAGACCACATGGTTCTGGGTTCAGTCCCACTGTGTAGCATTTTTGACAAGTGTCTTCTTCTATAGCCTCGGGCCGACCAAAGTTTTGTGAGTGGATTTGGTAGATGTGAATTGAAAGAAACCTGTTATGTTGTGTGTGTGTGTACAATAGAGAGGGAGAGTAAACAGATGAGATCCAGACACTCTCGATATAGAAAATACTTTATCAAATAATTTGAACTTTCATCCCAAAGAGATTCATTGGATAATGTAGTCTTGTGTTCTTAATAATCGTAGGTTTGACCTGGAGTTAAATAGCATCAACAAGTCATTGACCTGAGTCAATGAAACTCTTGATAAACAACAATTACCAATTGAAAAATTCATAAAGACTACCAAATCTCAACCCTGATTAAGCTTATCTGATCTACTTAATAATTTGATATGTAACACTAAGACAGGTTTTGTTTTAATTATTTATTGGGATTATCCTACTTTATGCTACTTTCTGTTAGTTTTTTTTAATGACCACATTTGAAGCTTTATTGCAGTTGGTAACACTTATTGCCGGCTAATTAGAATAGCTCTCTCTATTGGTAACTCATGGTAAATCAAATAGTTCAGAACTTCAACTTTATCTACTCATAGTTAGGCATAGGAGTGGCTGTGTGGTAATTAGCTTGCTTACGAACCACATGGTTCTGGGTTCAGTCCCACTGTGTGGCATCTTGGGCAAGTGTCTTCTACTATAGCCTCAGGCTGACCAAAGCCTTGTGAGTGGATTTGGTGGACGGAAACTGAAAGAAGCCTGTTGTGTATGTGTGTATATATATATATATATATATATATGTGTGTATGTGTATATGTGTGTGTGTGTGTGTGTATGTGTATATGTGTGTGTGTGTGTGTGTATGTGTATATGTGTGTGTATGTGTGTATATATGTGTGTGTATGTGTATATATGTGTGTGTGTGTTTATGTCTATATGTATGTGTGTGTGTGTGTATATATATATATATGCAGAGAGAGACAGAGGAATATATATATATATATATATATATATGTATTATCCCCAGCCAATGTATCAGCAATCCTACTACCCTATATGTGTCTATGTATCTGGTTTTTTTTTGTATTGAGAACATGGCATGGATTTCTCATCCCTCTTCTTCCATAGTGTGCACTTTAAATTTTGATATTGCTGAGTGTTTGTGGCTTCTATCACCTAGTTCTAATAGGTATACCATGATTTTGGCCATAATAATGTTCAACTTTCTAGATTTGAATCTCCTATTGTGAGTTTCAAACTAACGCAGCTTACAGTTTTCCAGTGGATTTCACAATGGCAATTAGCTTATTACAACATAGATATCTTCATAGACCACACTCAGGATGTGGACATGCACTTCTTTCATCAGTTATCCAAAAATCGTAACAATTTTGTCCCTTTAATAAAATTGTTCATTTTGGTAGCGTCAGCAGTGACATTTTATCTCACAGAACCCCTTTGAGAAACCCTAGATTAAATGACTGTTTAAAGAGACAGAATTTAACTTTTACATTTATAGTGTAAACCAACCAAGTAGCTCCTGTGTTCTTGCTCAACCTGCTAGAAATAGCAGGCAAATTTCCTTCAACATTGGATTATGTAACCTAGGTCAGTGCTCAACAAACTATCTGATGTGGTGTACCAGCAAATTTTTTTTTCCAATGTGCCAGGGACCAGTAATATTTCTTAATTATTATTCAGCTAGTGTTAGGAACATAAATTGTGATTAAGATTTGGTGGAAGATTTTGATTCAAAACTTATGAAAACAAGACATTTGTACCACAGAGCCAGAGGCAGTTTCAGCCGGGTTGGTAACAAAAGGGTTAAGGGCATGTGTGCCTGTGGAGTGCCCAGCCACTTCCACATAAATTTTACAAGCAGGCAGTTCTGTTGATTGGATCAACTGGAACCCTCGTCATAACTGATGGAGTGTCAGTTATCTAGCAGCCCATTCACAAGGCTTTGGTTAGCCTGCTGAAATCGACTTTGCCTTTCTTCCTTTTGGGGTTAATAAAATAAGTACCAGTTGTGCACAGGGGGTCAATGTAATTGACCAGCCTCCTCTCACAAAATTCCAGGCCTTGTGCATATAGTAGAAAGGATTATTATTTGTTTGGTATGGGGGAAGGGGCTATGTGCATGGCATTCATAAGGCCTCAATTCTGATGAGACTGATACAGCTCTAGAAATAAATGATTTAATGTTTTCCTGTCTTCAAGTTAGCAACTTGTGATCTGAGAGGGTATTGGTTGCTCTTTCTAGCAGGTTGTGGATGTTCCCTCATTGGCTTGTTAATAAAGATGGTTATCACTTTATCAAGAGTATTACTAATGGGTTGATAAAGGTAAGGTGGCAAGCTGGCAGAATGGTTAGCATGCTGGGCAAAATGTTTAGTGGCATTTTGTCTACCTTTATGTTCTGAGTTCAAATTCTGCCAAGATCAGTTTTGTCTTTCATCCTCTTGGGGTCAATAAAATAAATACCTGTTGAGCACTGAGGTCATCAGCTTACCTCCTTCTCTGGAATTGCTGGCCTTGTGCCAAAATTTGAAACTAATTAGTTGATAAAGTTAAAAAAGTTCTGAACTATTTGATTTACCATGAGTTACCAATAGAGAGAGCTATTCTAATTAGCCGGCAATAAGTGTCACCAACTGCAATAAAGCATTAAATGTGGTCATTAAAAAAACTAACAGAAAATAGCATAAAGTAGGATAATCCCAATAAATAATTAAAACAAAACCTGTCTTAGTATTACATATGAAGTTATTAAGTTGATCAGATAAGCTTAATCAGGGTTGAGATTTGGTAGTCTTAATGAATTTTTCAATTGGTAATTGTTGTTTATCAAGAGTTTCATTGACTCAGGTCAATGACTTGTTGATGCTATTTAACTCCAGGTCAAACCTACGACTATAAGGAGCACAAGACTATATTATCCAATGAATCTCTTTGGGATGAAAGTTAAAATTATTTGACCACTACAAAGGGTTTTCTATATTGAGTTCAGCAACTGACGTCAAGGACTTTGTTGTTGTCACTCTTTAACTCCAGTTTAAACCAGATTGAACAGACCCATGGTCACAGGCATTCCATCAGTAACCATCTCATTTTTTCCTTCATAGGCTTGTCCTTTCAGCTGCTGGTGCCCCTTAAAAAGCACCCATGCTGGTGCTGGATTGACGCACCTGTACTGGTGGCACATAAAAAACATCCAGCACACTGTTAAGTGGTTGGTGTTAGGAAGGGAATCTAGCTGTGGAAACCATGTCACATCAGACAGTTGGAGTCTAGACAGCTTCATGTCAAACCGTCCAACCCATGCCAACATGGAAAGTGGACATTAAATGACGATAATGTACAAGCACTGTATGACCCCATTATCCAACTTGTATCTTATATTTTTAAATGCTAGGCTGTGATTTGAGAGATTTGGTTGTTATTTGAAGAAAGGTCAAACAACCATGTAATTAGTTTATCTTGTTTCGTTGATGAAGTTTTTGATATTAGCAATCATAATAAATTCACAAAATTGTTGGGAATGATTAAATCTCAAAACTTTGTAGTGGTAAATGTTTTTAAACATTTTACTGACTTCAACAAATTTTCACTTTCCCTGTTGATATGGCCTTGTAAATTTTCATTGTGGCCAGTGTCAGCAGCCACTACACTCTTGGAGTGGTTGGCATTAGGAAGGGCATCCAGCTGTAGAAGTCAAGCCAAATCAAACTGGAGCCTAGTGCAGCTCTCTGGCTTACCAGCTCTGCTCAAATTGTCTAACCCATGCCAGCATGGAAAATGGATGCTAAATGATGATGATGATGTTGTTGTTAAGGTGCTGAGCTGTCAGAATCATTAGCAAGTTGGAGAGAATGTTCAGCAGCACTTCATCCATCTTTACATTTTGGGCTCAGGTTCAGCTGTAGCTGACTTTGCCTTTTTCCTCTCAGACTGTTTTATTTTGTTTAATCAAACCTTGACCTTCGTTAAGAGAGCAAGTTGGCTGTTTCTTTAGTACTGAACAAAAATATCATTGAGCTGGTGTTAACAAAATACATAATAATATACAGGTAATATTGCTGACAGGATGTAGTCTGGTGTTTAAATCTGTTACAAATGTTTTGCTTTCTCCCTCTCCACTGTCTCTCTCTCTCTCTCTCTCTCTCTCACATACACACACACAGAGGCAGTGAATTCACTATCAGTTCCTCTTACTGTTACATGTCATTACCAGATCTTTAGCCTATGTAATCCACAATGCACTGATTTCTTATCACAGATTACTTTTTTTTATTTTTAGATGTTTTATTTACATAAACATTGAATTTTGATTTAATTACAAGCAAAACAAAAAAAAACCCTCAAAAAGCAGAGATTAAGCAGCAATAGATTGTGGAGAGTACACCCCAGAACAAATGGCCTATTCACCTGTGCTTTATAGACACAATTGCAATGGTGGTGTTGCAGAGAATGGCCAGTGACATTTACTGTATCAGCCACCCCATCTCATGAGGCTCATCCCTCAGATGGGCTGCAGTTATCCTGATTTTACAGAGGAAATCAGCAGTGCAGGGTCAGGTCCAATAACACATGAGGACTTGATGGTAACCAGCACTGTTTTTTCATTTCATAAATGCTTAATTCCACAAACCATATTGAGCAACAATTGCACCTGCCTAATTATAATTATGTTGACATTAGATATAGCTTATATTAAGTTTAATTTGCTCCTGTATGGTTTCAGGTTCAATCTCATTGCATGGTACCATGGTGAAGTGTTATTTTATTTTTTTTAGTGTCTTTATTTTTACCATAATACCAGATTGCTAAAAGCCTTTTTAGTAAAACTTCATAAATAGAATCTTGTTAAAGAGAATTGTTTCTCTTGATAGTTGGTGTATTAATGCATCACCCAGTTTAACATTGCCACATGTCCCATGGGTGCTTTTTGTAGAGTTCACTCTGTCTTTTGGATTAACGAGGACCATCTAGTTATCCTTAACCCTTTAACATTTAAACCAGTCATATCAGGTCCAAATACTCTACCTGTTTTATCTTCGAATTGACCAAATCCCAGTTCCCTCATCTACCTTATGATGTCATTCTAAAAATATACAATCACATTGTCAAAAACTCAAAGTTATGAGATAATGCATGATTAATTCAAAACAATGCAAATAAACAAGCATTACATTTGATGGGGTACTCTGAATACTAAAGGTTTAAGATAACTGATGACTTGTGCAGTGATATTTGTTTAACCCTTTAGTGTTCAGATTATTCTATCAAACATAAAGCCTATTGATTCACATTGATTTGAATTAATCATGCATTATCTCATATCTTCAAGATCTTGATGGTGCAATTACTTAATGTAGAATAACATTGTAGGGTAGGTGTGAGAGCCTGGATCTGGTCAGTTTGAACATAAAACAGATTAACTATTTTGGCCGGATATGGCCGGTTTAAATACTAAAGGGTTAAGGTGAAGAAGACTGATGCGCACTGTCAGTCCTGTTCTCTCATCCATGGCCATTTTTAATCCAGTGATAAAACCAGGTTAAGACAAAAAGAACAAAAACAAAAGCCATTAAAATGTTTATACTTTTAGTTACTAATTTTTGTTCCTCCTTAGGCAGCTGGCATAATTTTTCTGGAGCAGTTTTGGTTTTCTGTAGACCGTCTATAGGTTTAAGTGTGGCTGTGTAGTTAAGAAGCTTGCTTTCTAACCATATGATCTTAAGTTCAGTTCCACTACACGAGACTTTGGGCAAATGTCTTTTGTTATAGCCCTGGGTGGGCCAAAGCCTTGTGGGCAGATTTGTTTAACAGACACTGAAAGAAGCCTGTTTGTGTGTGTGTGTTCTATGATGGTTGTAAAAGAGCATCACCACCATACAAGCAACACTGTTCATTTCCAGTGTTCTGTGAAAAGAACATGTCCTGGCCATGAAGAAATATTACCTTGCTTGGAAGCAGGTGAGGGTTGGTGACAGGAAGGGCATTTGGACATAAAAGTTGGCTCAAATTTCATCTGACCCATGAAAGCGTGGAAAAGTGGATGTTAAATGATCACACACGCACAGGTACAGACGTGACTGTGTTGTAAGAAGCTTACTTCCCAACCACATGGTTTTGGGTTCAGTCCCACTGTGTGACACCTTGGGCAAGTGTCTTCTACTATAGCTTTGGGCTGACCAAAGTTTTGAGTGAATCTGGTAGGTGGAAACTGAAAGAAACCTGTCGTGGATGTTTTTGTCCCCTACCACCACTTGACAACCAGTGTTGGTGTGTTTATGCTTCTGTAACCTAGCAGTTTGGTAAAAGAGACTGATAGAATAATTAACAGGCTTAAAAAAGAAAATAAGTACTGGGGTCAATTAGTTCAACTAAAATTCCTCAAAGCAGTGCCTCAGCATGACTGCAGCCTAATGACTAAAACAAATAAGGTATCTGTCTGTATGACGGACTCTCCCATCATTAGACGATGTATGAGGGTTTGGCAATTTCTTAATGAACATAGGTGCAGGAGTAGCTGTGTAGTAAGTAGCTTACTTACCAACCTCATGGTTCCGGGTTCAGTCCCACTACATGGCACTTTGGGCAAGTGTCTTCTACTATAACCTCGGGCCAATCAAAGCCTTGTGAGTTGATTTGGTAGATGGAAACTGAAAGAAGCCCATTGCATGTGTGTATGTATGTATATATATATATATATATATATATATATGTATATATATATATATCTATCTACGTGTGTGTATATGTTTGTGTTTGTTTGTTCCTCCAACATTGCTTGACAACCGATGCTGGTGTGTTTATGTCCCTGTAACTTAGCGCTTCGGCAAAAGAGAACAATAGATTAAGTAATAAACTTACAAAGGATAAGTCCTGGGGTCGATTTGCTTGACTAAAGGCGGTGATCCAGCATGGCTGCAGTCAAATGACCAAAACTAGTAAAAGAATGCTTGTATAGACATAAACTCCCTCTCTCCCTCCATCATCACCTGCACTCCCTCGGCATTACCTGTACAGGTGCAACAAGTGCCACATGTCAGATGTTGAAATGATCGCAGAGCAACATGAAATGAAGTGCTTTGCTCAAGAACACAATGCAACACCTGGTCTGGGAATCGAACCCACAATCTCGCAATCGTGAGTGCAACACCCTACCCACTAGGCCATATATTTTGTATGTATACATACACATACACACATTCCTTCTTATGTAGAAACACTCAAACACTTGCATGCCTTTTCCACTCCAGTGGTTTGCGAATTTAGATACTTTATGTCTCATTTCCACTATGTGTTGCTAAACCCCCTTTGCTAGATATATCTTACATTTGATACTTGGCACAGTGGTTGTTTGTGTGCTCCAGAATGTAAAATTTCAAGACATATTTTTAAATATGGGTGTGTGTGCATGCATGTGTGTATGTGTATGTATGTATCTAATATACATATATATGTCTACATGGGTGTTATTTGTGTATATGTATATTTATGTTTTGTTATGCTTCGTATTTAAGAATCTCTAAAATATGTATTGCTATTGGTAAGGAATTTACAATTTATACTACTTTATTGTTAGCTGAATTGAAATCCCAGTGGAAAGCTGAAAATGTCAAAAATATATATATAAAATAAATAAAAAAAAAGAAATAAAAGAGAAAAAAAATTTTCGAATGTTATCTCTGGCTGGATTTCGTTTACACTGAATTTAATTTTAATTTCATTTGCTTCAGGCCAAATTTGAATTTGTTTACATAAACATGTCGATAAAACATGCCAGCAGTATTGTTGTACACTGTCAGTGATTTTAATGTAACAGTCAAACTGCTTCAGGAAATGACTGAGCTGAGCGTCATAGTATTTATTGAAAATAATAGTATATACAATGCGTAGGAATGTCAGGAGAAAGTGTTTTTAGTATTTTAAAACTGTACTAGTAAGGCTGAACTTATATATATATATAATATGTCCATCCAACCCATGCCAACATAGACAACAAATGTTAAACAATGATATATTCATATATATATATATATTGATAAAAATGGTAAGACAACAAAAGAATGAAAGAGACCTCGATATTATGTAAATAGAGGAATTTATCTGTAAAAGTAATGTGACAATTATTTGGTAGCCATGATAAAACTCCGAGTTTCGGATGCCGAGGTGGAAATCCATGCTGCCATCTCTTCAGTCCGATGGCCAGGTAACTGAAGAGATGGCGACGTGGATTTCCACCTCGGCATTCGAAACTCGAAGTTTTATCATGGCTACTGAATAATTGTCACATATCTATATATATAAAACTGTAGTTGTGTGAGTGTCTGTACCCTTCGATTTAGATTCCTAACTACTCCCACATTTCGCGGTGCAGTTTAACCAAATTCGGGTATCTTATAGTCGTGATTCATATCGAGCCTGTCTGAGTATTAGCGCGCGTCTACGATGAGTCTACGATTTTAAAAATAATTTAACATTTTTATTCCATTTTAATGCATAATTTTTCGTGTGTCGATGGCGGCGGAGTTGGCGTCCATGGTCACACCTGAACCTGTTTGCTTCTCCCCTCCCTCGTGAAGCTGTGGGGAAGGGAGTGTAAGGAAATCAACGTCGTAAAGCGTTGTCAAGGAGACCAGCGTTCTTTTAGAACAACGACTTCATGGCTTGAAGACACCAAAACAGAAATGGCTAAGAAAGCCCGAATTGACATCTATAAGGGAAGTAACTCTCTAAAAATGCTTATATAGTTATTTCCCTTACAAACCCGAGCAACGCCGGGCGATACTGCTAGTTACTTTTACAAATATATATATATATATATATATATATATATATATATATATATATAGATCATCTGTAAAAACATAAATCCAAAAAAAGAAGCACACTCTGAGTTATAGAACAGTATATATTAAAGTTAGATAAGGCAGGTTTATGAGATTACTTTAGGTTTCACGTCCATAAAGGGCTTAGCTTTATGGCATATCATCAAATCTCCAAACCTGTTGGCTTAAAGCCTCTCTAGCAAGTGGCCTCTCTAGCAAGTGGCCTCTCTAGAAAATGGAGGAGGAAAGACCTTGTTATTCAATGTCAACAAAGGGGATTGTCTCCATTTGGCTATCGATTGCTGGTGACCCTGCCATCCTGTGGGTTCCAATAGGCCAGCAGGAATTTCCTGAAATGGTAAGCATGGTCCGAAGACCTGTTCTGGAGTTTAGGATGTTCCCTGGGTTGAGAGAGCTATTTAGGATCTTCGCCTGTTCTGCTATGCATAATTTACAGCCCTTGGTCCCGTTTATGTAGGGGCCTGGATTTTCTAGGATTCTCTGATATTGTGTATGGAATCCCATTGTCTATCAGCTGCCATACATTGCTGGTTAATGATGTGACGTATCGCCTTTCTGGTATCCTGAAGGAGGATGTGTGGTTGGAGAGGCATTGTTTGAATGAGTTCCCAGAACAGCCAAAGTATCTCCTTGGTCGGGTGTTGGCAATGCTGTCTGTTGGTGTTGACATTGGTGCCACCGTTGTCGCTGGAACTGGTGCTGTTGGTGCTGGAATCATTGTAGGTGGCGATAGTGTTGGTGCCAATACTGCTGGTGTTATAAAGGTGTTGTTGTTATTATTATGGCCCTCATCATTGATGGAGGCACTCTCATTGCTGTTATAGATGTCATTGGTGATGGCTCTGCTGCTATTGTTGTTATCGCTGGTGATGGTACTGCCACCGCTGCTTTTAGAACTGTTGTGCCTGCTACTGTTGCCATTAAGGAAGCTGCTGATGATGTTGCTGCTGTCGTTGATGTTACTGTTTCTGTTATCGCGAGTGATAGTACTGTCGGCTCTGTTTGTGCTTCTGCTGCTGCTGTTGTTGTTGTTAAGCAACAAGATGGGTAAGGGTGATTAGGTGATGGTCTAGGGCTTAGGGGCAGGAGACCCCAGACCTTGGAAAAAAAACTTTGGTTGTCTTGTTGTACTCAAGGGCTCTTGGTTGATGCCTGACACCACTGGGAGGTGGCCCTCAAAATAACTGGAAATGGAGATCTCCAGGTCCAAATTCTTGAACTGCTACTGGTACTGACATCCATGTTACTGTGGTAGCCATTAGGGGAGCTGCTGTTAGGGTCAGCCAGTATCTCAGCTTCATAGACAACTCCCTTGGTTTCGCAGTGGCCCCTCACTGGGCATCTGTTGTGGTCCCTGCATATAACATCCTGCCTCTGCTTGTCGTCAGGATGTGCTAACTAGAATGTTCTTAATATTGGGGGCATAACTAAATGAGACTCTAAGGGTGTGCCTGTTGAAAATGCGTCTGTACTTATGTGAACATGTGAAATGTTTATCTGTTAACTTAAGGAATTTCCTACCTACAGACGTTTTTATGTTAAAGGAGAAGGGGGTGCAAACCAAATGCAATTTCTGTGGTACTTCCTTTTATGGATGTTGGGGTCTGGCATGTATGAGATGCAGTCCCTAAATCTGCTAGCAGCTAGGGCCTTGTTATAGTAGGGGGCTGCAGCATCAAAAATCTCTTGGCTGGAGGAAAGGTTAGGGATTCTCTTACTAACACGCTTCACCAGGTTTTTGAACTCAGTGGGTGGGTGACTGGAAGCTGTGTTGATGTATGTTAGCCTCTCATTTGGTTGCAGTAGGGCCTGTATGTACCAGAGCCCAAGTCGAGCATGATGTCTGGAGATGGCTTAACTGACTGAAAGTCAGTGTCAGTAATATTCTTGTTTAAGTATAATAAATTTGTACTCTACAAAAGTATAGAGTAACCCATCAGATTAATGTAGAATTGTTTTTATTATAACAATTGCAGCGTGGAAGGTGTTTATAAGCCATTTAAAAAAAACACACACACAAAAACTGTTGGATTCACTTCAACATTTAAATTTTATTTTATTATAAATGAACATAAAAACAAACGTGTGTGTGTATACATGCATATATACATATGTATTCTTTGTTGATTTACTATGCATAAATTAGGAAGGGCATCCAGCCGTAGAAACATTGCCAGATCAGACTGGGCCTGGTGCAGCCTTCTGGCTTCCCAGACCCCAGTTGAACCGTCCAACCCATGCTAGCATGGAAAGCGGATGCTAAACGATGATGTTGAGAACAGATATTCAAGCTAGAATCAGAAGTATTGTATCAGCAACACAAGCCCAACTGATCGCTAAGCGAATAAAAACAAAAACAATGAATTATGGTAACATTACAAATTTCTAGTAAATAACAAAACCCATAAACAAGACCACATAGCTCTTATAAATATTTACACTTTCTCTTTTAAAAAGAAGTTGCAGGATGCCATGTGCAGTGGTGTTTGCTGTTGTTTGCCAATAGTGGTGTCTGTAAAACACTTTTCTCAGCATGTAAAAAGATGGGCATATGATGTATGTGTTTATTGTATTTGGAGATGAGAAAAATGCAATGGGAACCACTGATTTAGTGATTAATTGAATGTTTTTAGGTTTACCAAAGTCATGCCTTTGTACGAATTCAGACAGTGGTGTTTGCCAACATTCACCAATAGTGCTGCCTGTGAAACACATTTCTCACCACGTAAACGAGTGTATGACACGTGTGTTTATTCTGTTTTAAGATGTATGTAGTCTTGAACTATTTTCTCTACATGTATTTTAGTAATGGTGATGTTGCACCCATCAACAGATGTGTAGTGCCTGCTATTAAATGGTGTTTTACTATAAGCACCGAGCATTCCTTTATAAGCATCAAGTATTCCCCCCATCAAGTACAGTAAGGCAGCCACACAATTTTGTAACAGTATTATTTCTACATACAGGTTTATATGGTACCATGACTCACAAATTAAGGTTAGGGTCCTGTTGTTCTTGAAATATTAGGGTCAACCTTTATACGGGGTCTATGGAAAATTCTCAATTTTTGGCCTAAAATAGGGTGTTGACTTTTGAGATCGACTATTACTTGAGTATATACAGTACTTAACAGTATTTATTCCAACCTCTATACTCTGAGTTCAAATTCCTCAAAGATTAACCTCTTCCTTTTATCCTTATTGGAGGGGTGGAGAATTGATAAACTATGGGAGCAGTGACACAATGGATTAGTGGAATTGTTAATATTCGTGTTTTTGGGTAGTCAACTTAATCCAGCACTTGATCCTAGGGTGCCTTTAGCAGTTAACTCTGCGGGCACTCAGGTCAAGTCCCAGTTGGAAGATAATTTTCTTGTCTCACTTTTGGGTGGGGCCTGAAAAAAATATAAAGGGTTATGGGCATGACCCTTCCCTTCAGGCATAGCTGTGTGGTTAAGAAGCTCACTTTGCAGCCATGTGGTTTCAGGTTCAGTCCTACTGCATGGCACTTTGGGCAAATGTCATCTGCTACAGTCTCAGTCAATTTGGTAGACAAAAACTGGGGAGCCCATCATATGTAAATGTGTGTTTGTGTTTTTCAACCACACTTTGGTCTGTTCATGTTCTTGTAACTTAGCGGTTCAGTATGAAAGACAGATAGAATTAGTTTCAGACTTCAGAAAAAAGTAAGTATTGGGGTAGATTTGTTCAGCTAAACCCTTCAAGGCATGGTCACGGTTAAATTACTAAAACGAGTTAAAAGATTACTAAGGTTAACATTGCTGCTCACTGTTTTGAGGGTTGAGGAAGTCCAAACTTTCAACCTTCTCTAATAACACCAATGTTTTCAAACCAATGAACAAGCACTACATTGTTTGACCTGTTAGAAATATGAACCATATCTCTCATAAATTGTATTATCTTAAAAAAAGGAAGGTATATTGGATAATATAATTCTTAGAGAAAAATGGAATAGTTAAGGCTGGAACACTTTTGATCAAAGGTCTGTTTGAGCAGGGTTGACTTGGGGTTCAACAATACCAATGTGTTTCAATGAGTCTAGGACATTTGCCTCCCATGGACAGTAACCCTCCAAGGACAATTACGGGTAGTTGTTGTCGGAGAGGAATTGTCCTATTGGGGTGGGGATGGGGGAATTGTCCTCTGAGGATAATTGTCCTGATACGGTTTCAATGAACTAAATGATTTATTGATCCTATTTTTTTCTCTCTTTCTTTTACTGTTCATACCCCTTGATTGCTAAAGGTTGCAGATTAATAACAGACGAAGAACTTTTAAGACCAATAACTAATGTATATTACTGTGACTAATAGACTATAATAAGAAATTAGTTTTGAGTTTTGCCTTAAGTTGTCAATCCTTGGAAAATGTCACAGCTACCTAATTCCTTCTCTGAAAATCATTGGCTCATTCTTGTATCAGACTTTATTGAAGTATAAAGCCTTGCATTTATGGAAAAAGGGATAGTGAAGGTTAACGATCACTGTGTCTTTCATAAAGGGATTACTGACATATTTTCAGCTGGATATTGGAATCTGATCTTGTATTGGATCTTGTATTGGACTGTCAGTAATACAATTTTCTCCCCAGCAATTATGATAATATAAGAAATATTTACTTCATCACTGTCTCTCCTCTTCTCGTTCTCCCATATCTCCTACATGCTCTGGTTGCCATCAGAAGCTCTGAGTATTCAGTTGTACAGTTACCATAGTGACATGGGCAAATGGTGGTAAACAGAGACACTTAATGAGATAATGATTGATGAGGATGATTATTTAAGAAATGGTTACACTTTACTGTCACTATGACAATGACGAATACCATCATCATCATTATCATTGGTAACAACATCAACAACTGAATTATTTACTGCTGTGTGTGGATTTTTTTTTTTCCACTAAGATACTGAACAGCGTAACCTTTTCTCCTTTTTAGTCTGAGATGAAGGGCAATGACCTTTTGTAATCTTCTTCAGACTGGTGAGATCGGTGCTGTTGATTTGGGTCATGTTTGTATTGAAAACATTAGCTAATAAAAGAAGTGAGAAGAAAAAAAAAAAGAAAAAGGACCAACTGCATGGTTGCTCAACCTACTAGAAATAGCAGCTAAGTTTAAAAAAAAATATGGACTCATTGGACAATGTCCTAGATGTACAAAAAAGATGGGATGGTCATAACTGGACTGCTTTCGATTATCAGTCTGCTCAATCAAACCTAAGATGAAACTAAAGAATAATATGATAATATGGATCAGAATGGATTTCTTAGGGTTGCAAATTTGGGAAGAAAGGGTCGAGCCAAGTCTTCAGTGCATGGATGGGAAAACAGCATGGCTATCAGGCAGGCTTTGACTCAGGTTGTTTTCAGCCTGCTAGTGGAACAGAAACACCGGGAAAACATTTTGCTCAAGAACACAGTACACTGTCATCATCATCATCATCATTTAATGTCCGTTTTCCATGCTGGCATGATTTTGATGGTTTGACCAAAGGCTGGTAAGCTGGGGAGCTGCATCAGATTCCAATCGAATTTGGCCTGGTTTTTACGGTTTGATTTCCTTCCTAATGCCAACCACTCCAAAAGTGTAGTGAGTGACATTTACATGACACCAGCATTGGCCACAGCTACAATCTCACTTGGCTTGACTGCCAAAGGTCTTGGTTACCTGTCACTGCCCAGGAATTGAAACCATAATCTTACAGTCATGAGTACAACACCCTAATCACAAGGCCACACATCTTCACTAAATATGTAACAGTGTGATTTATTGGCTCTCCATGTTCTCAGTTTTAATCCTCTCATGCTGGCATTGACTCTTATCGTTCCATCTGGGAGGTGTTGAGGAAGTAGCAATTATTCAGTTCAGTTAACTATCCCCTTTCTACCAGATTCAACTAACTATCCCCTCCTCATTATTGGTAGCTTTGTACCAAATTAAAAATTCTTTATTCATGCTTTTGTGTTGTTGAGGTTGTATCTTCAGATTTCACTTGTCATATTCCTTGTATTAATCCTTGTATTAATTCTTTGATTTCCTGAGTTTCTGCCATGGCTTGATGAATAAGTGTCACTACCTTTTATTCAGATCAGTGGTTCTCAACCATTTCTTATCAATGGACCCTTTTGATTACTATTTTAATTCTGATGGGCCCCCATGGTCAGTCAGTGTTTAAAAACTAGTTTTGTAGATACTTCTTTCAAAATTCCTATTTTGTTATTCACACATATCCTTGTGTAGGCCGAACTGTGTAAAACACCTGAGAAAGGAATATAGCTGTTTCTTGCAATAACTACATCTAAAACAAAATTTTATCATGGACCCAGTCTTCTATTTTGCTTATGTGGACCCCTAAAATCTTATAAGGACCCCAAATGAAAACCACTAGTTTAGAAGTAAAGGTTCTTAGTTTGAATCCCATCTAGTATTGTGTGTACATCAAGGAATAGAACATCTGATGATGATTGTAGGTAAGAAATGTAGAGGAGATGTAAATAGTAAATGTTTCACCTGTCAAGCTGAGGTTAATAGTCCAAAAAATTATAATCTTATTAACAATAAACAAGCATTTAGTTAATCTTCCTGTTAGGTTTGGTCATGCATATTGACAAGGTAATAAGATTTCTGTGCCTCTTTGAATATAATGATATTGCTGGTGAGGTGCATCAATTGTTTCAATGAATTAACAGTTAAAGTATAAAAGAGTACTGCAATTTGTTTGAAGCATTGCAATGTCATCATCATCATCATCATCATCATTTAACGTCCGTTTTCCATGCTAGCATGGGTTGGACGGTTCGACCGGGGTCTGGGAAGCCAGAAGGCTGCTCCAGGCTCCAGTCTGATCTGGCACTGTTTCTACAGCTAGATGCCCTTCCTAATGCCAACCACTCCAAGAGTGTAGTGGGTACTTTTTGTGTGCCACCGGAACAGGGGCCAGGGGAGGCTGGCAACGGCCACGATTGGTTGGTGCTTTTTATGTGCCACTGGCACGGAAGCCAGTCAAGGAAAAATGTGGAACGCTTCACGAATTAGCATGTCATCCTTGTACAGGGGCCATGCTAATCTTCTCTGTATTGTTCCAATTTTAGAATATGTACTGCCGTAGATATTACGATGTGTAAATATATTTTGAAGAAGATCTTTAGACAATAAATGAGAATAAAGACAAGACATTGTATTACCATATATAGGTTGCTTAATGTGTCTCAGGCACATGGTTCAGTGATTAGAGCATTCGGCTCTCATTCATGAGGTAGTGAGTTCAATTCCCAGATTGGGCTGTGTGTTGTATTCTTGAGCAAGACATTCTGTTTCAGTCCACTCAGCTGCAGGAAATGAGTTGCAGTGTCACTGGTGCCAAGCTGTGTCAGCCTTTGCCTTTCCCTCGGGTAACATTGGTGGTGTGGAGAGGGGAGGCTGGTATGCAAGGGAGACTGCTGGTCTTCCATAAACAACCTTGCCTGGACTTGTTCCTTGGAGGGTAACCTAGGTGCAATCCCATGGTCATTCATAACTGAAGGGGGTCTTTTTAATGCTTCTTTTATATTGTGGGAAAGCATCATTATCATAATTTAATCCTTTAGCCATGAGATTATTCTTTCAAATGTAATGCTTATTTATTCACATTGTTTTGATTTAATTGTGCATTATCTTGTAGCTTCAAGATTTTGACAATATTTATTTTTTAAATGTCATTGTAGGGTATGTGAAAGATGCCAAATTTGGCCATTTTGAGTATAAAACAGGTAGAATATTTGGGCCAGAGATTGCCAGTTTACATACTAAAGGGTTAATGTCCATGTTTCTTGCTAGCATGGGTTGGATGGTTTGACAAGGATCCAGTGTGTCCAAGGACTGCATCGTGTTCCAATGTCTGTTTTGGTATGGATGTTACCCTAGATGTCCTACCTCACACTAACCATTTTACAGCATGGACTGAATGCGTTTTTGCATACCATCTGCACTATTGAGGTTGCTATGCAGCTTGCAGAACTACAAACCCTGGGGTAGGGGAATGAGGGAAAAAATGAACAGTAGGAGCTATAAGAGATAGATAATGGTGATAAGGTGCTTGGGTGGCCCCTCAAGGGGAGTTGAAGAATCAGTTTGTAAGATTGTTTAGGAAGGAGAATGAGGTGGTGGAGGTAGACTGCCAAAATTGGTAGGGTTGAAGGGTGCCAAGCAAGGAACCTTGAGTTGGTGAAGATAGAGGGATGCAAAGGAGTTGGGGGTCAGGATGCAGCAAAAGCAGTAACAATGATATTGCAGTGAGTGGAAGGACAAGAAAGAGATGACCTGGTTAGGTCATCTGCAGGAGCTGGGGCTGGGGTGTTTAAATCAAATGTAAAATAGAAAAATCACCCAAGAGTTTGGAGAAAAAAGTATTATTATTATTTGCAGGCTGAAATATAATAGAAGTATTAAACAATCTATGTAGGATGACACACTATCTTGTCTGTGCTTTTATTTATTGGCATCACCTTACATATTGTGTCTAACTTCTAACCTGCGTTACTTAAAGGTCAGCTTAGAAATATTTATATCAGTTAAAATGTAACTACATTTGTATTCATCCACCACCAAGTCAGCATGAATATTCTTTTTGAAAATGTGCTATCAAATTAGTATTTCTGATTTTCGTTGTTATTGACTGTTTCTCTATTTTTTTACTCATTTTTAGATAAATCATTCCTGCCAACAAGCTTAATCTACAACAGAAAAGTATCTTGTGGTAACATAACTCCAGGTATATATACTTCCAGAACATGGACATGTTCAAACATTAGGTAAGTTGGTGTTCAGTCATTTGTTTTAAAAAAAAATTATTTTCTGGTGCAGTAGTGGCTGTGTGGTAAGAAGTTTGATTCCTAACCACATTGTTCCAGGTTCAGTCCCACTCCGTGGCATCTTGGGCAAGCGTCTTCTACTATAGCCTTGTGCCGACCAAAGCCTTGTTAGTGAATTTGGTAGATGGAAACTGAAAGAAGTTCATTGTATGTATATATATATATGTATATGTATATACACACACACACACACATATATATACATGTGTGTATGTATATATTTGTGTGTCTGTGTTTATCCCCACCACCATCACTTGATAACTAATGTCAGTGTGTTTACATCCCCGTAACTTAGCGGTTTGGCAATAGAGACAGATAAAATAAGTCCTGGAGTCGATTTGTTTGACTAAAGGCGATGCTCCAGCATGGCCACAGTCAAATGACTGAAAGAAGTAAAATAAAAAAGAGTAGCTGCTGAATGAAGGATACAATTCAACAAACTGCATAAGCATCTTGGAAGTTCCTTATTCCTATGTCTCCTCTCTCTTTCTCTCTCTCTTTCTTTCATGATCATCATTAGTTAACGTCTGTTTTCCATGCTGGTATGGATTGGATGGTTTGACAGGAGTTGACCAGCTGGAGAGCAGCATCAGGTTCCAATTGTCTTATTTGTCATGGTTTCTATAGCTGGATGTGGAGGCGCATGGCTTAGTGGTTAGGGTGTCAGCACCATGATCGTAAGATTGTTGTTTCGATTCCTGGACCGGGCGATGCGTTGTGTTCTTGAGCAAAACACTTCATTTCACGTTGCTCCAGTCCACTCAGCTGGCAAAAATGAGTAACGCTGCGATGGACTGGCATCCTGTCCAGCTGCAGAAAACATAGAAACCGGGGAAACTGGGCCCATGAGCCTGGCTAGGCTTTAAAAGGGCGCATTTATTTATTTATTATCTATAGCTGGATCCCTTCCTAATGCCAACCATTTTACAGAGTGTACTGGATGCTTTTTACGTGGCACCAACACCAGTGCCTTTTACATGGCACCAGCATGGGTGCTTTCTACATGGCACCAGCATAGGTGATTTCTACATGGATGCTTGGCTTTCCAGAAAAAATTCTACCATATATAAAGCATCTGCTTCAAGCCCTCCTGTTATATTTCTGTTGAAATACACTGCTTTTATTTCAAATAATTTTGAAAATAATGGAAAATTTCATAAGATGACTGTCATTATTAAACTGGTGTTTGGCGCCTAAATTAGCATGAAGCTTTGATGGGAAATCATATTAAAACAGGAAGTTTGTATCATAAAACTAAGAGTGGTCTCAGGTGGGTTGGTATCAAGAGGATTAAACAATATTATAAATTTTCAGATTATTAACTACATCTTTAGAGAATGTTGCTTCCACTATCATTTTACTAACCCATTACTGTTACACTTAAGTGAACATATACATACACACTGATAATTTCTAAGTAGTGATAATTTGTAGCACGTGTATAAATATTAAAATATTTCTGCAGCACTTTTCTCATCTCTGAATGAAATATCCATAATGCCACAGTAGCAGTTCACATACAAAATATATATTTTCTACATATATTATACAGACATGTATTTCAGCCAATGTTGCTCTTAAAAATATGCTAATTTCCTACACATATCATCATCATCATCATCATTTAAAGTCCGTTGTCCATGCTGGCATGGATTGGACAGTTTGACCAGGGCTGGAAGGCTGCACCAGACTCTAGTTTGGTTTGACATGGTTTTCTACAGCTGGATCATCATCATCATCATCATCATCGTTTAGCGTCCGTTTCCATGCTAGCATGGGTTGGACGGTTCTACTGGGGTCTGTGAAGCCAGAAGGCTTCATCAGGCCAGTCAAATCTGGCAGTGTTTCTACGGCTGGATGCCCTTCCTAACGCCAACCACTCCGTGATGTAGTGGGTGCTTTTTACGTGCCACCCGCACTGGTGCCAGACAGAGCTGGCAAACGGCCACGAACGGATGGTGCTTTTATGTGCCACCGGCACGAGGGCCAGGCGAGGCTGGCAACGGACAAAAAACGGGCGGTGCTGGCAACGGTCGCGAAACGGAAAGTTCTCTACATGCCACCGGACTGGTAACACATCTGCAATTTCCATTGATCGATTTCCATTGGATGCTCTTCCAAATGCCAACCACTCCAAGTGTGTAATGGGTGCTTTTATTTGCCATTTGCATGACACCGGTCTCTGCCACAACTGTGATTTTGCTTGGCTTGATGACATAATAATGAAGATTTTAGTCATTGCTTCTACGAAGCCCAACACTTGAAAGGAACTCAGCCACTTAGCTTCCGTGAAGCCCCACATTCGAAAGGAACTCAGCCACTTAGCCTCCTTGAGGCCCAACACTCGAAAGGACCTCAGCCACTTAGCCTCTGTGAAGCCTAATGTTCGAAAGGAACTCAGCCACTTAGCCTCTGTGAAGCCTAATGTTCGAAAGGAACTCAGCCACTTAGCCTCTGTGAGGCCCAGTGCTCGAAAGGAACTCAGCCACTTAGCCTCCGTGAGGCCCAACGCTCAAAAGGATCTCAGCTACTTTGCCTTCGTGAGGTCCAATACAATATGTAAATATTTATAATTTCTAGTATACATTATAGTATATACATCTAAACTACATTTCAATCAGTTTCATTTGGTATCTTATTGTGTACATAGTTTTTCGCTGTATTTGAGCAAGGAATTTCAGCATATTTTAGACATTTTTTTAAGGCTCATTTTCTGGAGACAAATATAAATTATTTCAAAACTTGATTAGAGGTTTAATCTATCAATAATATATTATCATGAAATGAAAGTTATGGTTCATAGTATTAAAGCTTTGTATGTCACCAGAGAAATTTTAGCATTGAAGCATAGAAAGAACTGTAACCTAGATTTTAAAATTATTTAAACAATGATTCTTTTACTTTGAGTCTAAAGTAAAAAGACCCCTTTCGGTCATGAATGACCATAGAATTGCACTTAGAAAGTTCCCCACCAAGGTACAAATCTGAGAAAGGTTGTTTATGGAAGACCAGCAGTTTCCTATGCATACCAGCTTCCCTTCTTCACGCCAGTTATCTAAGGGAATGGCTTGGCACTAGTGACATCGAAACTCGTTGCTACAGCTGAGTGAACTAGAGCAATGTGAAATAAAGTGTCTTGCTTAAGAACACAACACACAGCCTGGTCTGGGAATCGAACTCATGATTGTGAGCTTGATGCTCTAACCACTGAGCCATGTGCCTTCACAAATTTTGAGTCTAATTCTCAAGGAATGGCTTTGCAGTTACATGGCTTTGAATTCAGTTGTGTTGCACGATACTTTAGTTGTGCAGCTTCTGTGATACCATTCAGTGGACCAAAACTTTGTGAGTGAAATTAGGTTATCATATGTGCAGGTGGCATGTAAAAAACACCATTTGAGCGTGGCCATTGCCAGTACCACCTGACTGGTCCTTGTGCCGGTGGCACGTAAAAAGCACCCACTACACTCTGGGAGTGGTTGGCATTTGGAAAGGCATCCAGCTGTAGAAACTCTGCCATATTAGATTAGAGCCTGGTGCAGCCATCTGGTTAGCCAATCCTCAGTCAAGTCGTCCAACCCATGTTAGCATGGAAAGCAGACGTTAAATGATGATGATGATATGGAAACCTGTTAGAGGAACCATTCTTATCCTTAGGTGATAGACTTAATCTGTTAACTGGCCCTTGGATGCTTTTTGTTGGTGCCATTCTGCTGCAAGCATTTGGTCCAAACCTCTCTGGCTTGACAATAACTTCCTCTCTCTAGTTACAGAGGCTCTCAACAAGATCATTGGCATTGCTCTTCTTCCCATCTTAACCACTGCAAAAGTCTTACTTTGTATGTCTCTAGGACAGTGCTCCACAACCGGTATTCCACGGCACACTGGTGTGCCATGAGACAATGCTAGGCATGCCACAGTGTAACCTGAATATAATTTTTTTCCCTATAGTTTTAGTTATATTTTTAGTTCAGGGGTGCTGCAAGATTTTGAAAAGGATATAAGTGTACCACAAGTGAAAAAAGGCTGCTCCAGAAGAACTTTTCTTTGATGATATTGGTTTAATATATAATACTTGAGTCATTGAGGCCCAGAAACTTGTTTTAACTATTTGGTAAAAACCCATCTGACACCAATATTGGCTCTAAAATACAAAATCTCATTTTTTTGTGAAAACCTTTTGATAGCCCACATGCCTAAGGCTATCCCTGATTCTATGATACAAACCTTCCTAAGTGATCTAAAAACCTTCTATTGAAATTTCATGTTGATTTATGTTCCAAATACTAGTTTAACAATGACAAAAATTATTTCACTAAATTTTTCGTTATTTCCAAAATTAATTGGAACAAAAGAAATATGGTAATAAAGGGGTGAATAATGTTCAAAGCCAATTAAAACTTGATTATTTTATAAACCTCTCGGAATTCTTGGTTTATTAAAAAATTAATTGAAGTATAATATAGTTCATTGAAATTATGGCTACTAAAGGATTAATCGGCATAACAACCCACCTCCACCCCCACCCTGCTTCTCTCTCTCTCTCTCTCTCTCCCTCCCTCCCTGTTCGCCTTCTCAAGCATTAACAACTTTGATCTAGTAGAACTTCAACAACAGTCATTGTTTAAGCCCCAGAGCAAATCCAGAGTGGCAGTTTAAGTTCGCCTTTTGTAGTTAGGTTTTTCATTGTTTGCAAATACGCATGTTGCTAAATCAGTATTCACAGCTTTGCAAAATGTGAATACCTCCTTTGTCTCAAGAAACTTTCAAAGATCAAGGCTTACCTTTGGATTTATGACAATAAGTCAGATGAAAGACAAATCTTTATTTTGGACATTCACATATTATCTTGGTGCTTGTTTTCAACAAGTAATTGGGGGCACATATGCAATAGTATTTAACTTATCATTCTTTACATCTATTTATTAAAGCTACCGTAAGTGTCATGGTATTTATTTCGTTTTACAGTTAGGTGCCCTTGCTACCTGTTATAATTCAAGCTAATTATTAAGTTTTTACCTATTTCTTTGAACTGCTAGAAAACACAACCAAATTTCCTAATAACCCCCTAATAATCTACCATCTACTCACATAGACACACATACACTCATTGCAAAGGAAGGTAGAGTTTCCAAAACAACTTAGGAATGGTTTTGTTGAAAAAGTTGCTACAATGAAGTGGTGAATGTAGAAGACTGCTTCAAGGATCCTAACTATGACTCTAGCTTCGCCATTCATTAGAATCTAAGTCGAAATTCAAAGTAATGGTGTACTAAGACAGTTAAGAGGCACTGATATAATACTTATCACTTTCACTGCATTTTTGTCTTACTTGATTTGGACTCTTCCCTACAGCCTAATGAAATGCTTGTTAATTTTATAGTGTACTTACAAGGGTGATTCGTTTTCTATCCCGTAGTACTATTTTCAGCAAGGTGAACCATATTTAAAACTTCAAGGCCTTTAGCCAGGGAGAGGATGTGGTATCCTGGTGACTAACAGAACATGAACTACTGACCTATGGATAGTTGTCCAGTGTCTTTAACTTGGACATTCACAAGTTGGAGCAAACAGAGTTATGTGCCTTGTTTAGTGATACAATGCAATGGCTTGATTTTAATTCTGACCATATGGACTAAACTTGCAATAATTTTTGTCTAAATATGCAACAAGATGTCTATTGTTTATTCAAACCCAAGTTCTTTGAGTTGATAATCCAGCATCATGGCTAGCTGTTCAGCCTTTTTTCTTTTTTTTTTTTTTTTAATTTTCTACACATCCTGCTCTAGTTTATCAACAACTTTTCCTTCAGTTTTTGATTTGGTTATAAAATAAAATATATTTTATTTAATATAGTTTCTTACTATCTGAATGTGGCTGATGCCAGTACTGTCTGACTGGCTCTCGTGCTGGTGGCACATAAAAAGCACCCACTACACTCTCGGAGTGCTTGGCTTTAGGAAGGGCATCCAGCTGTAGAAACATTGCCAGATCAGATTAGAGCCTGGTGCGGCCTCCTTGCTTGCCAGTCCCCACTCAAACTGTCCAGTCCATGCCAGCATGGAAAACGATAATGATGATAATAATGGTGATGATTTATTTATTTTGTGAGAGGAATATGGGATCTTTCTGCTTTGCAGTTCTGAGATGAAATTGAAATTGAAATGATTTATATTGCTGAAAACCTACCATATTTGATGGCATATAAGATGCACCTTTAAAAAAATAAAAGTTTAAAAAATCCCCCCTCCCCAGGTTCTATATGTGATGTTGGGCCTCCTATAAGATTGATTGTATATTTTTCCCAAGCATACAAACCACTGGTGCTACATAAAAAGAACCTGTGTCAATGCCACATTTAGAGTACCCATGCTGGTGCCATGTAAAGAGCACCTAGTACACTGCACCATTCAGTTACATGGATGTAAACAAACTAACACAGGTTTTCAAGCAATGGGAAGGGGGACAAACCTAGACACAAAAACACACTGATATATGATGGGCTTCCACAGTTTCTCTCAACTAAATTCACTTACAAGGCATTTGTTGCAATCCTGACCTGCTTCCAAGTCAAGTAACAGTTCCCCTTGATGAGGATGATGATGAAATGAGGAGTATCTAATATACCCATGTGTCTTTTATGCTATCAACTACTTTAATTGCCATAATCCATAATAGGAATAATCTGTTAACATTAATTTGTGACAAATACTTGAATTTAACTCTGCAGTGGTTGTTTGAAAATCCTATAAAAACACTGATAATCCTGTGATTTAACAATCAGCTTAGTGAAGTTAAAAACTGAAGTGTGTGACAAACACTATTTGTCAGCCAGACACCATGTCTGTCTTTGATATAGGAATCCCTCTTCTTTTTGATGCTCACTTTTCCAGGCTTGCTTGGAGTTTACTGTGGCAAATTTTTTACAGGTGGATGCTTGTTTTGTTGGTGGGCCTTACCCGTTTCCAAGCAAAAATAATAGTTCCCCTTGGCCAGACATGTTTTTTTGCAGAATATTGGAAATGAAGGATACTCATCTACAACAATCAGGCAATGTTAAGAGAAGACACATGTGCGCGCAGACACACACACACACACACACACACACACACTTCTCTTGGAAGCAGGTCAGGATTGCCACAAAATGCCTTGTAAGTGAATTTAGTTGGCAGAAACTGTGGAAACCCATCACATATGCTTTTGTGTCTATGTTTGTCCCCCTTCCCATTGCTTGAAAACTTGTATTGGTTTGTTTACATCCATTTGACTGAACGGTGCAGCAAAAGAGATCACCAGACAAAAAAGGAAAAAAATAATGGAGGACAATTCGTTCAACTAAAATCCTTCAAGGTGGTGCTCCAGTATTGGCACATTTCAATGACTGCAACAAGTAAAAGGTAAGAAGTAAGCATCATAGAGGCAGGGAAATCATAGTGCATTGCTGGCTTTGAAAAGGAAGCTTTCGTTTGGTATCCTAATCACCTGGTACAGCAGTTCTTTCTTTATCATGGTGACAGAAATTTAAAACCATCTTAATTAATACACTATGTTAAACGTAGCAAGTACAAGCACAGCTATGTGATAAGAAGTTTGCTTCCCAATGACATAGTTCCAGGTTCAGACCCTGTGTGCCACCTAGGGAAAATATCTTCTTCTATAGCCTTGGGCCATCAAAAAGCCTTGTGAGTGGATTTGGTAGATAGAAACTAAAAGAAACCAATTATGTATGTGTGTGTGTGTGTGTGTGTGTGTGTGGAGGCGCAATGGCCCAGTGGTTAGGGCAGCAGACTCATAGTTGTAGGATCACAGTTTCAATTCCCAGACCAGGCATTGTGAGTGTTTATTGAGTAAAAACACCTAAAGCTCCACGAGGCTCCGGCAGGCGGGGGTGGGGGGGGGGGGTGAACCCTGCTGTACTCTTTCACCACAACTTTCTCTCACTCTTTCTTCCTGTTTCTGTTGTACCTGTATTTCAAAGGGCCAGCTTTGTCACACTCTGTGTCATGCTGAATCTCCTTGAGAACTATGTTAAGGGTACACGTGTCTGTGGAGTGCTCAGCCACTTGCAGGTTAATAAATGAGCTGCGACGTTACTGGTGCCAAGCTGCATCGGCCTTTGCCTTTCCCTTGGATAACATCGGTGGTGTGGAGAGGGGAGGCTGGTATGCATGGGCGACTTGCTGGTCTTCCATAAACAACCTTGCCCAGACTTGTACCTCAGAGGGTAACTTTCTAGGTGTAATTCCATGGTCATTCATGACCGAAATAGGTCACAATCAATTACTATATATATATATATATATATAATATATATATATATATATATATATATATATATATATATATATATATATATATATATATATATATATATATATGTGTGTGTGTGTGTGTGTAAGGCGTAGGAGTGGCTGTGTGGTAAGTAGCTTGCTTACCAACCACATGGTAAGTCCCACTGCGTGGCACCTTGGGCAAGTGTCATCTACTATAGCCTTGGGCCGACCAAAGCCTTGTGAGTGGATTTGGTAGATGGAAACTGAAAGAAGCCCATCGTATATATGTATGTGTGTGTATATGTTTGTGTGCCTGTGTTTTTCCCCCCAGCATTGCTTGACAACCGATGCTGGTGTGTTTACGTTCCCGTAACTTAGCAGTTCGGTAAAAGAGACTGATAGAATATGTACTAGGCTTACAGAGAATAAGTCTTGGGGTCAATTTGTTTGACTAAAGGCGGTGCTCCAGCATGGCCCCAGTCAAATGACTGAAACAAGTAAAAGAATATATATATCTATTGTGTGTGTGTGTGTTTGTCCCCACCACTGCTAGGCAACCATTGTTGGTGTGTTTACATACCCATAACTTAGTAGTTTAGCAAATGAGGCTGATAGAATAAGTACCAGGCTTAAAAAAAGAAAGAAGAAAAGTTACATAAGATAGTGATGTGATAGTCACAACTGGAATGCCTTGATCATAGACCCACTTGATCTTTGCTCACTGCCCAATCACCTTGTGGCCTACTAATGATGCCCAGAGGAGTTTTCTGTATATTTATTTGGTTGTTACTTTCCTTCTCTTTTATTACTAATCAAAGGGTTGTCAATTATACTTTGTTCTTAACCTATCCCCCTCATATTCCTTTGCCTTAGAAAAAGTGAGGCTGGGTGATATAGAAAAAGCAGCAAATTATGAGAAAGTGTGAGAAAAAAAAAAAAGACAGTGTGGGAGAATAAAGCAGAAAGAAAGGCAGAATGGGGGAGGAGATAAAACAACTGTGAATTATATTTTTTCACTTTCTCACAATGTCTTTAATTCAGATCTGGGACATGTATATATAAGCATATAAATATTGCAGAAAGTGAAACAGTATACAGTAATGCCTTCATTATTGGCAAGCGTTTCTTTTCTTATTTTCATTTATGTACAATAGAGCCTTGTGCTCATTATTGTTGTTTAGTATCTTTGGAACTACTAACTTTTTGTAGTGTGAAGCAGATTTTGCAGTCTGTAATTGCTTGATTTTGTTTTATTAGTTCATGAATAGTATAGAAGGAATTAATGTCAACAGTTTTTTTTTTTTTCTGAAAGATTTCAGGTCTTTGTTTTTGATTATTTTGTTTTAAAATTACTTTGTTGGAAAGAAAAACTTTTGAAAAATAATACATTTATCTCTATATTCACTTGAGTTTATTACTTTCATGTACATATCAAATGAACTTGAAGAATTACTATTCAAGAGCTTATGATGTAGTTGTAGTCCTTGTTAATCTTTGGCATAGCCATATCTGGCACAAATGCTCTGCCTGTTTTACTTTAAAACTAACCTAACCTGGTCTCTTATATCTACCCTTCACTGTCATTCCACAAGTAAGCAATCATGTCACTGAAATTTTGAAGCTGTAAAATTTATGCTTTATTATTGAGTGAGAGAGCAGTGCATGCCATTAATGTGACACTGGGGTAAAATATATGAAGCCCAATATACCCATCATGACTACCCGCCTGAGAAGGGTACACTAGGCACATGCATCACAACCATATGTGTGCAACATGGTGATCTCATATCAAGATAAACTGCACATGACCTTGCAGGTGGGGCCCAGTTAGAATTTTCTTCTGGTTGTGTAACCCATCCTGCTCAAATGGTCTCTGAATAAAGATTGTTTAAGGATGTTGAATGAAACACCCATGTTTCCAGAGGTGAATTATTCAAACCTCAAAGGATCCCTCTCAACACTTGGCTGTGATGCTCCCCCACTACTTCTGCTCGTGATCAGAAATGTACATATCGTCAGCCACTAAGGGACATGCTCAACTGGTTAAGGTCAAACAATGATAAGCAAATCTGTGGTATTGAACAGAATATTTGCTGTAGCCCATCTTTTATAACAAGACCAAACAATGTACATGATAACACTTCCAATCAGTTAAGATCAGAAGCCATGAGAGCCACTGCCTGGTACTGCTTATTATTATTGTTATTATTATTATTTATTTCAAAACTGTGTGAATAAGTAAGCATTGCATTTGATGGAGTAATCTGAATGCTAAAGGGTTAAATCATGAATGAATACTTACTTCAAGATTTAACTTTTATGTTAAACATTTGTAAAACTGTTGTTGTATTTCGGGACGGTCATTTAAAAAAAAAATTTTGCCAAATAAACACACACTATATATTCGTTCTTCACTCGTTTATTACTGTTCTTATTTTAACTGGTGTCCAAGGACGGAGTGAGCTAAGTAGAGCAGGAGGATACACAAGGATGGAAAGTGTCGCTGAAGAGGTCACAGATGTTTGACAAAAGATTTCCAGACAATGGACATCTGTTAAAATAAAAGCGGTAATAAATGAAGAACGAATATATTGTGTGTGTGTTTTTGGCAACAAAAACAATGACTATGCCGAAATATAACAATATTTGTTTCAATAAGAATCTTGCAACACAACTTCGTAAATGTAAAATTCGTAAAGCTTATTTCTTAAAATGTAGACACCTAATGCTATATCACTGCATATTATAAGAGAAAGTGCAAATTATTGGAGCTGTATGGATACCATAGCATTCAAATATGATTTCCATAAGAAAGCCGTAAAAAGCACCCACTACACTCACGGAGTGGTTGGCGTTAGGAAGAGCATCCAGCTGTAGAAACATTGCCAGATAAGACTGGAGCCTGGTGCAGCCTTCTGGCTTTCCAGATCCCCGGTCGAACCGTCCAACCCATGCTAGCATGGAGAACGGACGTTAAACGATGATGATGATGATGATAAGAACATCTCCTCTTAACCATATGGCATAATAAAGTTATGGCATGTAAGATGCACTTTTTTCTATGTAAAAAAAAAATCTTAAGAAGTCTCCCTGGATCCTATATGTGAAGTTGACAAGTTCATAGGATTTGATAAAGATTTTTCTGGCTTAGAAGATGATTAAATTTTTTGTTAATATGTTTTGGTTTATGTTCAACTGTAGTGGAAGCTTGCTTTTTATATAAAGTGTATTCCTGCATGTTACTGTAATCATGTTTCCTCTATCGTGATTTCTTACTTCATGATTAGCTGTACTGCTAACTTAGTTTTTCATATACACTAATGTTTTCTACTGTAGCTAAGGAACTTTTGTAATGTACTGCTAGATTGCTTTAGATATTGGTTTCAAATTTTGGCTCAAGGCCAGCAGTTTTGGGGACTGGGTAAGTCAATTAAATTGACTCCAGTGCTTAACTTAGTTTATCAACCCCAAAAGGATGAAAGGCAAAGCTGACCGTGGCAGAATTTGAACTTGGACGGTAAAGACAGATAAAATACCTATTACTTTACTACCCACAAGGGGCTAAACACAGAAGGGACAAACAAGGACAGACAAATGGATTAAGTCGATTATATCAACCCCAGTGCATAACTGGTACTTATTTAATCGACCCCAAAAGGATGAAAGGCAAAGTCGACCTCGGCGGAATTTGAACTCAGAATGTAGCGGCAGACGAAATACCGCTAAGCATTTCACCTGGTGTGCTAACGTTTCTGCCAGCTCAATGCCTTGATTGTTTTAAATATTACATGTTTTAATTCACTAAACATTTTTTCCCCCCTAAATATGCACTGCTGAAATTGGGATGCATCTATTATGCCTATGTGTCTTTTATATTATCAAATATTGTTTCATAAAATATCCTATTTTATTTCAGAGTTGATGGTCGAAAAATTGCATTTGGACATTATCCAGTAAAGTCACATCATGTGAAAAACCACTGTTTTGATACAAATGGTACTGATGACATTGGTGGAATCTGCTTGGGTCTCATGAAGCATGTTAATGAAAGTGCAAAGTTATGGGCAGCTTCTGTAAGTACATTTGCTTTTTATGAATGATGTCTGACTGTTTGGTTTGTTTTTGTAAGAAATCTATTTTCAACTTGATATTTTGAGAAAAAAATTGTATTGTCCACTTTTCTAATTACATAGATTAGAGTCTTTTGAAGCAGGTTTTCTTTAGCCAGATGCCCCTCTTGTTGCCAGCTGTCACTTGTGTCCAAGCAAAGTATTACAGTAGTACCTCCGTTTTCGAACACTTGATTATGTATAAATTGTGCTTTATATATAAGGTGCAATGAAGCCTGCTTTTCCAAAACAATCAACAAAGACAGGTCATTACAGTTTAACCAGCTTGTTTGTCTTTTTTGACTTTCTTTTATCTTTTGTCTCAGTCATTGAACTATGGCCATGCTATATATATATATATATATATATATAAATACTTGGGTCTGATTTGACTAAAACCCTTCAGGGTGGTGCCCCAGCATGGCCATAGTTCAATGACTGAAACAAAAGATAAAAGAAAGTAAAAAAAGACAGTTGTTTTGTTGTATTGAAACAAGCTGGTTAAACTGTATGACTTGTCTTTGTTGATGAAATGGAATTGTTTTGGAAAAGTAGGCTTCATTGCACCTTCAGTCAGAAAACTAAGCAGTATAAGGCAGGCTGATTTGGCCTTTAAGGCGACATTGTTAATCGTAGTCTGAAATCTGTTGTGTGTATCCTACTGAGAACTAACAAGTGCTTTACAGACCAAGTAAAGTAGCACTTCTTTATCACTCCAGTTTATATTTGTCTGCTGTCTTCTCCCACGATCATCATCATCATCATCATCATCATCATCATTTAACGTCCGCTTTCCATGCTAGCATGGGTTGGACGGTTCAACTGGTGTCTGGGGAGCCCGAAGGCTGCACCAGGCCAGTCAGATCTGGCAGTGTTTCTACAGCTGGATGCCCTTCCTAATGCCAACCACTCCGAGAGTGTAGTGGGTGATTTTATGTGCCACCGACACAGGTGCCAGACGAGGCTGGCGAACGGCCACGCTCGGATGGTGTTTTTATGTGCCACCGACACAGGTGCCAGACAAGGCTCAGTCCTCTCACTCTTCTTGACCACTGTCTTTTGTTAAAAAATGTCTTTAGACCTTGCTACATTATTGCTAGAGAGTGATAGTAATAGCAGCTAAATCTCATTGAAGCTGATTTTTTTTTTTCATTCCTCCACCTCCTTGTCAGGTCCTCATGTTAGATTTTAGTTCTCTTTCATCTCTCCTTCACTTTTATACATTTATATATTTTACCTCCTGGAAACTATTCAGAGACATGCAACCAAGCGAAGCGAATACCCTCCATCAGGCATCTACCATACTCTGAACACCTTGCTTCCCTGGGCATAGATACATTGAAGTTCCAACGTGTGGCAACTGACTTAGTAAACACCCACAAAATTATTAATCATCACACCAACAACTACCTTGCAAACCTCTTTGAGCTCCATGTGTCTAACATGTGGGTGTGCCTACAAAGTCAGAAAACAGCACAGCTCCCATGATTTTGGAACCATTTTTTCACACTCAGAGTTGCTGAAGCCAAACTAACTGCATCAATTGTTAGTTGCCGAGACATTGCATCCTTTAAAATCTCCATGCTTCCTGAAATTTGCCAACACTACACCTGATATATGCATACACACATGTATATCATGACTCTTACATTGTTCACTTTCCTGACTTTTGTACATAATTCCATGCACTATACATGTACCTTTAATGAGTTGTAGTGCACCTGAGCACCATACACAATAATTTCATTATTATTATATTTGGTTAATAACTTATATCACCTACACCGTCCTGCACAAATTTTTGCTGAGTTTATTGCTCTCTTTTTCTCTCTCTCTCTTCCTTGTTTGATGATTCTCCAGCTGAAGTAATCCTTTCTATCTCCAGCTGTCACCCCCTCAGTATTCTCCTATATCAAAATTTGGAAGGGCCAATGGTTCACTTAAAATGATCAGTGAAACATGGTACATGCTACCAGGTCATACACACTTGTGACATTAATGCTTCTAATCAGTTTTGAAATGCAATACTTGTTTAATTTAGACACTGTTTGTTAGTGTTTTCTGCAAAGTTTGCTCCATGCTGATGGAAGACTTGTGAGTGGATTTGGTAGACAGAAACTGAAAGAAGCTCATTGTGTGTGTTTGTTTGTGTCTTCTTGTCTTGATGTGTGACTGTTGTAAATGCCATTTATTTCTAATAAATCTGGCTATGGGGAAATATTACCTTGCTTGGAAACAAGTAGGAATTAGTGGCAGGTAGAGCATGGAGAAATAGGGAGCTGCTACTCTGGTGGGCCCTACCAGGTTAGCATGTCTGCCTTCTGTAGGCTGTAGAAAATCCACCTCAATATACTCCATGTGACCCTTGTAAGCAAGGAAAAGTGAATGTTAAAATGATGAGGTAGCATGGATTTTTACAGATACCTATTTCATCAGAAATTTCATGGATAGTCAGATAAGGATTTTCATGAAACAGAACATATTTCTAGCCATGTGATTCTCTGATATCATGGGAGGTTGTCTGAATCTGGGATTCCCTTTGGACGTTCTTCCTTATTTAAAATAAATGGTACCACTTGTGTCAATGCATTGACTCCTCATTAGACCTGTTGCAACATTAGAATAATCTGTCAGTTTTCCTAAATTTGAAATGATATTTCACACAAACATGGTCTTCCAAATTCTACATTGTTCAAATTCTGTTAAAATACCAAGTGCACTAAACATGTGTTCACTCTAAAATTAGTGGCTGATGTAGTGTGACGTGCCTATTATTAGATTGAAGGTCATGTCACTCATAAACAAAACTGCGGTCGTGAGTAAACTGCAATGTCTGGTTGGCATGCTTTTTGAGTTTCTTTTTATGCAGACCTCATACATGAAGTAGATGATTCTTCCTCAATAATTTACTTTAAAGCATTGCAATACCAACATTTCCAAACATGGATTTTGTTGCCATTTATCAAAAATGAATCTTTGCTACCATTAATATTTTCCTCAGGCCAGACGAAATAAATCATCTCAGATTTAGAACAATATTTCCTGTAATCGTTTGTAGCTTCAAAATGTAAGATGAGTAGAGCTTCATAGGTTATAATACAACTGCGGCACTACAAGTAGCCATTCATCAGAATATGTTTGTTTGAAATGATATACATCTACTTCTGTTTGGCCAAGCTATCATTGTTATCATCTTACCACTGTTTACATTCTGAACACTATCAGCTTTCCACAATCAGCTTTAAAGTAACTGACTTTAACATATTTTAACCATGTTACCTCTCAGTATTTCTTATATCCTTCTGTTTCTAGATTTCTTTTAAAATACAATTTGTTTTGATTAATTTCGTAAATAATGAAGTTAGTAAAATAACTTTGTCTTTATTAAGCTGCTGTTTGGAACCTAAGTTTGTATGAAATTTTGGTGGAAGGTTTTCATTTAAATCCCCTGAAGGTTGCATTGTAGAATCAAGGCTGGTTTCTGGTGGTTTGCTTTCAAAAGGGTTAAACTGAATCATTATTTCATGTCTTAAATTTCCATATTGAGATTAGGAGTGTTACTAAATGTATTGGGTTTCTTTTTAAACTTCCTAAATATCTTTCTCTTGGAATTTCCTATTTTTCTATCTGACGGCACCTTGTGTCCTTGCACAAGACACTTTTTTCACGTTGTTTCAGTTCACTGAGCTGGCAAAAATGAATTCATCATCATTTAATGTCCGTTTTCCATGCTAGCATGGGTTGGACGGTTTGACCGGGGTCTGGGAAGCCAGGAGACTGCACCAGGTTCCAGTCTGATCTGGCAGTGTTTCTACAGCTGGATGCCCTTCCTAACACCAACCATAGTGAGTGTAGTGGGTGCTTTTTACATGCCACCAGCACAAGTGCCAGGGGAGGCTGGCAACGGCCACAATTGGTTGGTGCTTTTTATGTGCCACCGGCATGGAAGCCAGTCAAGGTGGTGCTGGCATCGGCCACGTTCAGATGGTACTTTTTACGTGCCACTGGCACAGGTATCACAACTACAATTTCCATTTTATTTTTATTTAGGTCTCCTCAAGCACAGCAGGTGCCCTCTGATCCAAGGTACTTTGGATGGTCTGGGGCTGCTATGTGAAGCTGGTGCAGGTAATAGCCATGAACTCACGTTATATGTCGGGTCTTTACAGTCACAGCATATTGTACTTGTAATTCAAAGGGGCCAGCCTTATCACACTCTGTGTCATGTTGAACCTCCCTGAGAACTACACTAAGGGTACATGTGCCTGTGGAATACTCAGCCGTTTACTCTTTTTACTCTTTTATTTGTTTAAGTCATTTGACTGCAGCCATGCTGTAGCACCATCTTTAGTTGAACAAATCAACTCCAGGACTTATTCTTTGTAAGCCTAGTACTTATTGTATCGATCTCTATTGCCGAACCACTAAATTATGGGGGATGTAAACACACCAGTATCGGTTGTCAAGTGATGGTAGTGGGGAGGGACAGACACAAAGACATAAAGACACACCCACACACATATGATAGGCTTCTTTCAGTTTCCTATTTCTTTATTGCCTACAAGGAGCTAAATATAGAGGGGACAAACAAAGACAGACAAAGGGATTAAGTCGATTACATCGATCCTAGTGGGTAACTGGTACTTAATTTATCGACCGCGAAAAGATGAAAGGCAAAGTCAACCTTGGCAGAATTTGAACTCAGAATGTAATGGCAGACAAAATACCACTAAGCATTTCACCCAGCTTGCTAATATTTCTGCCAGCTCACTGCCTTTCAGTTTCCATGTACCAAATCTACTCACAAAGCTTTGATCGGCCTGAGGCTATAGTAGAAGACACTTGCCCAAAGTGTCATGCAGTGGGACTGAACCTAGACCATGTGGTTGGTAAGCAAGCTATTTACCATACAGCCACTCCTGTGCCTATTCCACAAGCAAGCTGTTCTGTCAGTTGGGTCATTTGGAACCCTTGTTGTAATCGATGGAGTACCAGTGTGTGCAATAAACATTCATGGCCCATGCCATCTCTGTGAATGATGATGATGGGAAAGGTTTACAGCTGTAAAACTCAGGTGAAATCATTGGCATAATAGTGAAAGCTGAAGCCAATGGCATTGGATGGAGCCACTGAACTGTGCACTGGTACTGTGAACCATAGTTATTTATTGGTAATCTACTTGCTTTCTTTTACTGTGCACCGAATAACAATATGGTAGAATGATGTAGAATATTTTGTGGGCTGGAAAGGTTAAACTCTTTTGTTACCATATTTTTTATGAACTACAGTCCTTATGTATTTTGACTGATTTTCAAAATCAATCAAAATACATGAGATTCATAATCATTATTTCATGATCATGCTGATATGACCTGGACAGGCTGTTACAGTTGAAGTCAGTGGTTATTCAGAGTTTCTATCCGAGATAAGGCAGCAGGACCAAATTTCACTCATACATTCCATTTTTAGCATGGGTTGTACATTTGGATGTCCCTCCTAATAGCAACCAATTTGCAGAGTATACTAGATGCATTAGATATCTTGTTTTGCTCTTGGCAAGAATAAAGAGCCTTCTCTCCCTTGATTGTCTCTGTTCAAGGCAAGATGACCAAGAGGGTGAATAGATGAGAGTGATGACAAAGATAGCAAGGTCAGGTGAAAATATAAAAGAACAAGTATGATGATAGAAACAGTGACAGAATTCATAAAATAATTTTTTTCATTAAGTTAGGTTTGGAACATAACAGGTTCTTACATAAAATTAGGTTCTAACTTAAATGTTAATACTTTAAAATTTGATATTTTCAGCTCATTAAAAGTAGTAGATATCCCTCTATTTCGTTTTTGGATTTGGTTTGCAAGATTCTTTATATGAGTTCATGTGTTGAAGCATATTCTGTTGTGTCTGGGGAGAGTCATTTTCTTTTTGTGCCTTATAATTTAACACACTCACCGGTAAAATTTTCACTTATTTCTTATTTTTATAAGTGGAAATTTTACTGGTGAGTGTGTTAAATTATAAGGCACAAAAAGAAAATGACTCTCCCCAGACACAACAGAATATCCCTCTGAGTTACCTCATAACTCTGTCCTCAACCCAGGATGAATTTTGTAGTCTTCAGTGTACATTAATTAAAAACACTTTGCCCAAAACATTGAAAATATTGTAATTAGATTGGAACAAAATGTAAATCCATCTAAGTGAGATAGTTCATGTCATTCCCTTTCTCTCAATTTCTAATAGAATTCTGAAATTTCTATAAAATATAGTAAGTAAGTCCAAGTGTGGTTAATAAATGCAGGCATTGCTGTGTAGTTTAGAAGCTTGTTCCCCAAGCATGTAGTTTTTGGTTGTGAGAAAACCCACTTGAGAAAAAGACCCATCAAGCCAAGTGAAATTGTAGTTGTGGCAAATACTGGTGCCATGCAACTGGCATATAAAAGCACCCATTACACTCTCAGAGTGGTTCGTGTTGGAAAGGCATCCAGCTGTAGAAACCATGGTAAATCAGACTGGAGTCTGGTGCAGCCCCCTCAGCTTACCAGTCCTGGTCAAACCATTCAACCCATGCCAGCATGGATAAAAGGAGCACTCCATCGGTTGCGACGACGAGGGTCCCAGCTGATACGATCAATGGAACAGCTTGCTCGTGAAATTAACGTGTAAGTGGTTGAGCACTCCACAAACACGTGTACCCTTAACGTAGTTCTCGGGGAGATTAAGCGTGACACAGTATGTGACAAGGCCGGCCCTTTGAAATACAGGTACTACTCATTTTTGCCAGCTGAGTGGACTGGAGCAACATGAAATAAAGTGTCTTGCTCAAGGACACACTGTGCCACCGGGAATTGAACTCCCGACCTTACGATCATGAGCCGAATGCCCCTAACCACTAAGCCACACGCATGAATAATGGATATTAAAAATGATGATGTGATGGCGGTGAATGAGCACATCACTGGCATACAAGTGGTGTTCTAGTCTTCTAAGAAAAAACATGTCTGGCCACAGAGAAATATGACCTTGGTTGGAAACAGATAAGAGTAGGTGACAAGAAGGGCATCCAGCAATAGAAAATCTGTCTCTACAACAAGTTCTGTCTAACCCATGCAAGTATGGAAAAATGGACATTAAAATGATGATGAATGTCTGCTCATGAATATTAATTACACATTTTGTTGGCTATTAAATAACTGAAATTTGTTGGTTAGAATTTGATCTTGCTAATATTCAAAGTCTCGTTTAACTCTTTTGAAACCAAATTGTCTGAGGCCATTGTTGGTTGTATAAATCTCAGCTTCCTGTTTTAAAGTGAACTAAAGTGGAATTTCCCATCAAAACTTCATGTCAGTTATGTTCCAAACACCAGCTTAATAACAACTATGTTATTTTACTAAATTCATTATTTTCAAAAATCAGTTGAAATGAAGGCTGTGTATTTCAACAGAGATACGGTAACAAAAGTGTGGAAGCATTTGAAAGGCAGTAATCTGACAGAATTGTTAGAGCAGTGGACAAAATGATTCACAGTATTTGTTCTCTCTTTGCTCGGAGTTCAAATCCCGCTGAGTTTTACCCTCCATCCTTTTGTTGGGTTGATTTTTAAAAAAAACATATCAGGTACTGCTGTGAGGTAAGAAGCTTGCTTCCCAACCACATGGTTTTGGGTTCAGTCCCACTGTGGGGCACCTTAGGCAAGTATCTTCTATTATAGCCTTGCGCTGACCAAATTTTTGTGAGTTGATTTGGTATATAGAAACTGAAAGAAGCCTGTCATCTAAATATATATCCATGCGTATGCGTGTCTTTATGTCCGTGTTTGTCGCCCACCACTTCTTGGTAATTGCTGTTGGTGTGTTTACATCCCCATGACTATTGGTTTGGCAAAAGAGAATGAAAGATTAAGTGCCAGGCTTAGAAAAAAAAAAAAATGAGTACTTGGAATGATTCATTTAACTAAAATTTCCTCAAGGTGGTGCTCCCATTGCTCTTCCCTGCCTTGCACACTGTATTGCTGCTTTCGCCCACCCCATCTTTATACCTCTGGCTTGGTAGCCATGTATCTCCTCCACAGCAGTACATTTGTTTCTGCCCTCTTTTTCCCTCTGGCTAGGTAACCAAGTATCTCCTTTACATCAGCACACCTGTTTCTTATTTCTTTATTGCCCACAAGGGGCTAAACATAGAGAGGACAAACAAGGACAGACAAACGGATTAAGTCGATTACATCGATCCCATTGCGTAAATGGTACTTAATTTATCGACCCCGACAGGATGAAAGGCAAAGTCAACCTCGGCGGAATTTGAACTCAGAACGTAAAGACAGATGAAATACTGCTAAGCATTTCATCTGGCGCACTAACATTTCTGCCAGCTCACCTATTTCTGTTCCCTTTCTTGTATCTCTCTCTCTCTCTCTCCCTCTTCCTTTCCCTCTCTTTCTCGCCAGGTTATCGTGTACCTTCTCTATCGCAAGACACCTGTTTCTGCCTCTCTGTTGTACTCTAACCTTATATCTGACACCAGATCACCTTCTCCTATCTTCCAACCCCTCTCAAAATTCCTTGTTTTGCAAGTTACTTGGCGACCCTGCCAGTGCTGGTGCATGTAAAAGGGATTCAGCCCATACTGTAAAACAGTTGGCATTTGGAGGGGCATCCAACTGTAAAAATCATGCCAAAACTGACCCCACCATGTGAAAAGCACTGAGTCCACTCTGCAGAGTGGTTGGTATAAGGAAGAGCTTCCAACCATAAAACCCCTGCCAAAACAGACACAGTAACCTGGGGTAGTCTTCTACCTGGTTGGCTCCTATCAACCATCCTACCTATGCATGCATTGAAGATGGACATTAAACGATGATGATGATGATAGCTATATAAGTTGCAGCCCTTGGTTTAGTGAAATCTTGGCATAAAATTCTTTCCTTTATAGTTTTACCTTTGCCCCAGATATGTCACACTCCACTTTGTTTGTCATTTAAAATTATTTTATACAATAGTAAATACAATAATTTGAATTTAGATAATTTTAAAACAAAGTTTGTTTCATAGAATCAGGTGCAATCTTAGGTGGATTGATATCAAAACGGTTAATGTGGCAGCCTTTTCCATGGCCAAAATTGGTGTGGAGAGGGAAATAGCTGTTTGTCCACAGATAGCATTGACCCAGTCTGCATATTGGTCTACAAATGCAGACCAATGATCAACAGTGGCTCCTATAAAGTATTTGAATTCATGGTTGTGAAACCTTGTTATTTGTATTACTTTAACATATTTTTGTATTAACATTTTTATATAACAACTTTAACCTTTTCGTTATTGCATTTATTTCAAGATGCTCTGTGTTTCTTTCAATTAATTTTAAGTATAAAAAAGAATTTAGTAAAATAACTTAGTTATCATTCAGCTAGTGTTAGGAACATAAATCGTGACTAAGATTTGGTGGAAGATTTTAATTCAAAACTTATGAAAACAAGACATTTGTACTCAGAGCCAGAGCCGGGTTTGTAATGAAAGGGTTAAACGTTTTATTTTGAAAGTTTTTGTTGATATACTCATTTTGTAACTATTGGTTTCCTTAAGTTCAGATGGAGCAAAAACTAGTTTGTATTCTGTTCATGTATCTTTAGGACATTTTTACAACTAAGTTATTCAGCACATGTCTGTCTGTCTGTCTGTTTATCTAATAGCCATCTATATAGGATATGTAATGTATACACACTGTCGATAGGCCAGTTCCTGTGGTATTTTGTCTTGCTATAACAAAAATGCAGTCAATATCAGAGAAACAGAAATTCAAGTGTGTGCCATTGAAAAGACCTAAAAGGGTCAAAATTCTCTCACTGGCTGCTGTGGACTTACACACAAGTAAATATAGTAAATTACAACCTTCCGTCTTCCTGATATTTGTGTTTTTAACACAGCATGTCCATAAGAGATGATATCTGAGGACAAATACTGAAGTATGACTGGATTATTGACTGTGTGTATATATTAAGTGGTGCGGTTGAGGCCAGTGCTGCCTGACTGGCACATAAAAAGCATCATTCAAGCACGGCTGAAACCAGTGCCACTTGACTGGCTCCTGTGTAGGGGGCATGTAAAAAGAACCCACTACACTCTCAGAGTGGTTGGCATTAGGAAGGGCATTCAGCTGTAGAAACCTTGCTAGATCAGAATGGAACCTGGTGTAGTCTCCTGGCCTGCCAGTTTGCAGTCAAGCCGTCCAATCCATGTTGGCACGGAAAGCAGATGTTAAACAACAATGATGATGAAAGTGCATGGCTCGGTGGTTAGAACTTTGGGCTCATAATCATGAGGTAGTGAGTTCGATTCCCAGACTGGGCTGTGTGTTGTGTTCTTGAGCAAGACACTTTATTTCTTGTTGTTCCAGTTCACTCAGCAGTAGAAATGAGTTGCAACATCACTAGTGCCAAGTTGTATTGGCTTTTGCCTTTCCCTTGGATAACATCAGTGGCATGGAGGTCTTCCATAAACCTTGTCTGGACTTGTGCCTTGGAGGGTAACTTTCTAGGTGCAATCCCATGGTCATTCATGACCAAAGGGGGTCTTAACCCTTTATATATTAATTATGATAGGCAGATGGCTACTTTAATTAAATACTGCTTGAATTGCATAAAATACATGTAACATAAACATAAAATGTATTAAATTCCACCCCCACTAAATGTGCAGTGTGATGTAAATGATTACATTGCAAGATCTTGTGGCTAATGAGGTTCTTGTGTATCTGAAAACAAGTTTTGTTGCTGTTACTCATTCAGAAAGCTTGTTGGATATCCAGTCAAGAGTAATTCCTCTTTACTAAGGCCAATGCAACACTGATAAAGTTAGTTCATTTTTATTGTGCAGCTTCATTGTCATATATTTTCTTGTTTTTCTTAGCATATATTTTCTTAGTAAATGATGGCAGGATAAGCATGATTGTAAGAAGGGAGTTGTAAGTATGGGTGGGGATGGACATCTTATTTTTCTCTTTCTTTCACTCTTGGTTAGTTTGGAGGAAAGGTGGAAGATATCTGAAGATCTGGCGTGGAAGCTTGCAATGGCAGGATTCCGCTGCTTTAAGGGTACACAAGGGCCAGATGGTTGTGGTGCTCCTCCTTAGTTGGCCATGGTATGATTTTGCACTTCAAAAAAGAAAAGAAAACAAAACTTAACACCACATCTGATGCTTTAATTCCATTGCCTTGGATTAGTACTTTATACTTTTGACCCCCAGAAAGATGCAAGGTGAAATTGGCCTTGAATTTAGAATATATATGCTGCAAGTCCAGCACCCTAACCACTCAACCAATTTGCTACCTATCAGGATACAACTACTTCTGGGTTAAAAAAAAAAGCTGCACCCCTCTGCCAAGCTATGTTGAGCCAGTGTGGCAGAGTAGGTTCATCAAGCCAGTATGATCTCAAGCTCAAATTCACAGCCTCCACATCAGACTGTGATTGGTTTAGAGAACATGCTGAAGCCTTTGTCCTGCAGTGGACTGAACATAGGCAATCCGATCCGCTCACAAAGATACAATATCAAATATGGTGAGATTTATTGTAATGGAACAAAAGGGTTGGCGAAAGCGATTTGGTGGACAATGAAAAACCTGGCTGATGACAGTCAAGGCTGATCTGGAACCCAACCTAGGCACCCTTATCTATGGCGTTCACCACTGGAATAAGAAATGGTTGGAGATCACTCGGTCGTTAGCCTCAAATCGCCAGGTCTGGTCAGTGTTTGTGAGAGATGCAGCATTGAGGATGAATGAAGCCAGCTCAACCCACCCAGGGTGAATGCTGTCTCTCAGGAGGAGGAGATTTATTGTAATGCGTATCTTCAATGTTTTGGCTTTCAAGTTATTTCTCAATTATGATGTTAGCTTTTTTTTCTTATTTTCCAGGTGACGAATGCTACATGTGATTATACTGAGGAAGAACGAGTACTCCTCACTTTTAATACTTCAGACAGTGAAAATCATAGGTACATTTGGAAGGACCTGCCTGGAGGTTCTGGTTGGATTGAGACACTGCACTGCCTTACCTTGATTTAAAAAAAGAAAATAAATAAATAAAATTTAAAAAATCCCCCAAAACTCATCTACTCAGAAGTCTGCTTCATGCATTATTATCTCTGCATTGCTGCTGTAGCTTGTAAATGATACATCAAAACAAAATGGAACAACTGTTGTCACATTAACTTTCCACCATTTACCCTCCATACAAACATTACTGGATTTATACATACTCTCATATATATGTATCATTTGGCTGCCCTTAAGCAGGTTCATTTAATATGAACTCCAAGGTTTTCTTATTTTCTGCTGACCATTGCCATCTCACTCACATGAGATACCATTCGCAGCAGTATTATTGTAAACCTATTTCTGCTTTGCTTTCTCACCTTATTGGAATATTCCAGATAAGATCAGTTTTTTTTTGTTTTTTTTGAAACCCATTTTTCCTTGTGGAGATGAGTCTGGCTGCCTTCTATAATTGTTGGTTAACCAGTGATTGTTTTTTTTTTTTGTTTTTTTTTAAATTTTGGAAGTCGGTCGGTGTGGAATAAATATATATATATATTGAACACTTATTTTTTAAAAGTACTAATTTGCCACCGATTTGTGTTTCCTATATGTTAAATTGTGAATATTTTTTTTTTCTGTGTGAGTGTGTGTGTGGGGTGGGTGGGGTGAGTTTATTAACATATAAATATGGAAAATAAAAAAAAATGTCAGAAAAGATATTATAAAGCCTTAAGATAAAAATATAAAAAAAAAGAAAACAGAGAAAGAAAACAAAAGAAAACTGACAAGAAGTACAAGATGTTTCTGATCTGATCAACTTTGGTATTTTGTTGGGAAAGCTTTCTTTTCAATTCTGCTGCAAACCAAATTGACTTTATAATTAAGCATGCCTGTCCTGATTACTCTTTTTTTTTTTTTTTTCTCCCTTTCCCCTATTTCATTCGGATATGTTGTCTATCCATGTAGTATTTGTAAGCTTGCTTACATCTTTTGTAAGATGTTGGCAGCAATGTTGTGTTGACTTTTTCTCATGTGTTACAGAAACAAGGATAAAAAAAAAAAAAAAAAATAAAGGATAAAATGTATTTTAAATTATATTGCAAAAAGAAAAAAAGTCTCAATTTTGTAAATTTTTTTTATTTGTTCTTGTTTCTTTAAATAAAATTGAAGAAAAGCTGAAATTAACAAGTGTTTTTGCTTTGTGAATGCTTGGGCTAAATTTATTAAATGACATTGTTTCTTTTCAATCTAATAAATAGTTACAAGTTAATCAATAAGCAGGGGTGAGATCGATGTGTGTGTATGTGTATATAAACACAAGCACATAGAGAGGGTATGTGGCCTAGTGGTTAGAGGTTTTACACTCTAGATTGTGGGTTCAACTCCCAGACTGGGTGGTGAATTGTGTTCTTGAGCAAAACACTTCATCTCGTGTTGATCTACAACTATTTTGGCATGTTACACACCTGTACAGTTATAATGATCAAATAATGCAAACATTTGATCACTATAAACAAATCATCTGTGGAGGTTGCTCAGCAAGACATTGCAGAACTGTCTTTCTCAAATTCAAGAGACTATAACACACACACATATATATATATATATAAATAATAGCATAGCTGTTGCTTCCCAACCACACTTTGGGTGCAGTCCTGCTGTGTGGCACCTTGGACAAGTATCTTCTGTAGCCCTGTGCTGACCAAAACCTTGTGAATGGATTTGGTAAATCGAAACTGAAAGAAGCCTGTCGTGTATGCCTTTGTCTGTTACTCAACCACTTGACAATTGGTGTTGGTTTATGTCCTCCATAACTTAGCAGTTCAGCAAAAGAGACTGATAGAATAAGCACCAGGGTCGATTTGTGTATATATAAACACAAGCACATAAAGAGGGTATGTGGCCCAGTGGTTAGGTGTTACACTCTAGATTGTGGGTTCAATCCTCAGACTGGGTGGTGTGTGTTCTTGAGCAAAACACTTCATCTCGTGTTGATCTGCAACTACTTTGACATGTTGCCCACTGCACGCCTGTACAGTTATAGTGATCAAATGTTTGCATTTGATCACTATAAACCCTCAAGTTGGTGCCCAGGTTTGGCCACAGTCCAATGATTGAAAATAAGTGAAAGAAGATACCTGAACCAGGGAAAACAAGAAAGAAAAAAAATGAAAAACAAGTCAATGAATACAACAATCTCTAAGTGAGCAATTTATTCACATTTTTGAACAACTTTGTTTTTTAAACCAGATTTAATAAAGGGATACAAGGAAACTGAACAATCAAAGATGAAGGGTTTTGTTAAAGGTTAAAGTCAAATATGAAGTAGAGCCTAGACTTTTTATTTAATTTTGTTGTTTTTTTTTTTTTGAGATGTTGAGATCTGTGGCCTGGGTTTGGAACCAAATTTGTCTATTCTCATTAATTATTAGATAAACAAAAGGTGCAAAACAAAGTCCTTTGAAGTAGCATCAGTTTTTGTTGAGTTTCTTCTCTATCAGTGTTGCATTGGCCTTAAGTTGTACTATGTCATGAAGGTCTTGCGAGGGGGTCAGGGGGTGGAGAAACGATCACAATTACAGAATCTGCCTGGAAATTTAGACTGTCTAAAGGTAAAAAAAAAATTAAAAAATTAATATTTTAACTAAGCAATTTTAATTAGAACAAAGACTTCTTTGATGCAGAAAAGTCTCAGGAAAGTTTTTTTCTTTTTTTTTCTTTAAACTGACAGAAGCTGCAAGAGAAAGGAGCCATTCTGAAATGAAAGTTCTTACAATCTCCTACATGAACTAGTACAACCTTCGTAGAAGGCAGAGGATCACAGATCATATCACTTATATACAATGGCCACAAAAACAACACTCACTGTTATATAAAATGAAGTGGAGTGGGGGTGGGGTGGGGGAGGAGAGTAAACTTGCCATGGAGATGAAAACTATGGCAGGTGTAGTCACAAGTAGATCTCTGGGAACATCTAACTATTTATTGAATCACACAAATGTAAGTTTTACAACACAATTTTAATCTTAACACGTAAGCAAATGAAACAGCTGTCTGAATTTGATGCCAAACACATCATTTGCTGAGCAGAACATTTCTGCTTGAGAGTCAGCCAAATATTTTACTTACAAAAAAAAAAAAAAAAAAAAAAAAAAAAAGGGAAAAAAAATCAAAAGGGTGGGGAGTGCTGGACATATATAATATATAACTGATGTGGGTGCGTTGCTACAGAAAAACGGAAGCAGTTGGGAGAAAATATTAAGCAAAATAAATAAATTGAAATAAATAAGTAAATAAATAAATAATGATCTCCCTTTCAAATAAATAAATAAATAAAACTGCTTCCCATCATTTCGACAGTGGAACTAATTTCTTGCTGAAGCTAAGATTAACTGCTTAAGAGCTGGTACCTTTAAAGAGCATGCATCTGATTCAGTTTTATACCTTAGGAAGATCACAATTACACAGCAGGCTGCTTTTGGTCCTTGCTGCAGCATGATCACAGTCTCACAACCAATGTCTATGTACATGTGTAGGTTGCTCTGCTGTGGAAATTACATTGAGAGAGAGAGAGAGAGAAGAGTAATATTGGCATCTGTCTTATCGGAACCAATATACTCACACATACACACACAGCCAAACAATTGATTTACTTGTATCAACTTTAATGCAAGATAGGACACCTTTCTTTAATACTGAAATTATCAAATTACTGATAAAGCTTCTTACCTTGATGCAATGGGCAGGTGAAAATTATAGATTATTTTTAAAGCTAAAAAGCATTTTTAGTTTAAAGAGTTTATACAGTCAATACTTTTAAACAATAATTTTAGAATTAAAAGCTATTGTATTCAGGTCTTACCAGAAATGCTGCTTGATTGAATGCACAGAACCTAGTTTGCAAAGATAAATTTATATGTTCAAGATTAAAACAGGAACCAAATAACTTTATAAGAACTGAAATTGCTAGAAGCTTCAATTGTATATGGCAGTCCATTCTTTGCTTTGCTTTCACTATCTTCGAACAAATAAAAAATATAATTTGGTTCCCAGTCCAAAGCACATTATTAAATACTATGTAGCTGTTAGAGAAGAAATAAATATGCCAATTCTTGAAACACAAGAGAAAAAGGAAAGCCAACACAGACTTTTACAGATTTTTTAGCTTACTGTATTTCATTGGTAAAATAAAAAATTTCAGTCTCATCAATTACCCTATTAGACTAAACCATTCTATGTTTTGTAAGGAGCTTACAGAGATGATGATGGTTTGAAAGCAATTATATAATCTAATCAAATAAATAGATTTTCTATTATTAAAAATGTCTTATTTTCATTGAGTAAATTAGTTTCTGGTAAAGTGTAAGGTTTCTGCAGTCAAATGTTGAGTTGTTGATAAGCTAACTATACAGGTAATAGGAGAAGCCTTAGCTAAGCTTGTTTTGGTCCCATTAATAATCACTCAAATAAACAAGTCTTATTATCAAAAAGGAAAAAAAAAATCATTGAGAATTTTAAATAGACAAAGAGTTGAGTGTTAGCGAAAGATGAAAGTTTTATAATAAATAACTTCAAAAAACTAAACTTTAAATGTTACAACACTATTCATGTTTAATTGAGTTTATGATATGTGCTAAGAGAGATTTCGGTGTATCGTCTAAAAGTAAATTAAATACAGTTTTCTAACCGGAGAAAAGAATCAACAACAAATTCCACAATTTACATTTCTCTTTTCAAGAATTTTAAAAATAATAAATACAACATCAAAAGATTATCCTTAAAGTTATCTTATTTTAAACCTGTTCATCTTTAATCCAAATTAAAATCACACCAACATTCAAACAGAATCTAGCAGAAATTGGAAGCTTGTAGAATCTAAATCTTGCTTATTTGTGTCACAAAACGAAATCCATGTGGTTTAGAGGAAATTAGCGGTGAATATATTGTCAAAAATTTCAGAATACAGAAATATTAATTTAAATTTTTGTTCAATAAGATTATAAATTGCTCAATCACAATGATAATAAATTACTACCATTGTCAGCTTAATTATCATTAATAATGATTTCTTACTTAGGTATTTGGGCCAATTTTGTAGGGGAGGAAAATATAGGCAATTGAAGAAACCAGTTTATAACTGGTACTTATTGATTCCCAAAGAGGGAATATACAGCAAAGTATATTCGTGGTGGGAATTGAACTCTGAATATAGAAAGGTGAGATGAGATTTTATCAGGCATTTAATCTGGCATGCTATTTCTGCCAGCTCACCGCCTCCTTCTTATTATCATTAAAAATAATAACAAAAGCATAAAGTTAAAATTTGCCTATTTTTTTTAAAGGTAGTTTATAGAGTCAAGTAGTATGTTATTAACTTATTTGACCTCTCCTACAACTATGTAGTACACCCTACCCATCCTATCCATCCGTCCATACATACATATGTACATAGAAAAATTTAACTTTCTGGTGAATTGTGCATGCTAAGTAGATTTTCTTTGAGATGAGCAAACAGTTGAACAGACATGGACAAAGCTCCAGTCAGCAGTGACTACGTACAGTTCCTGAGAAGGCTACTGTAATTTGGGGCTCAAAATAATAGCAAAATAAAATTAACATGAAGGGAATTCTCTCTGTTCTAGACAGTTTTTTTTATATCATTTGATAAATGAATTTTCTAATTGTTTGATTATTTTGTAATTAGTTCTCAACAGATGTGAATATTTTTGTATTAGAAAACTCATGGTTTTAATGAATGTATTTTTTTAAAGAATAACTCAATTCCAGGTATGTTTTATATTATATATATTATATTTATATATATCATATATATTTGATGAGCTGTTCCAATCTCAAATAAAATAAGCATTTTTTTTCTTCATAATTAATAATTATTAATGCTCTTTTTTTTTAAAAAAAGGGGTAATTAACTTGGAATTGAAACAAAAATAACAATCGCAAGATTATAATCATATAAAGTTTACTACTACCCTCAGGGCAGTTGAAACAATTTTAAATTGATGAGGGATTTTTTCAGAAGATAGATCTTATATTGGTTAGAGTCTAATCTAGTTGAAGAAATAAAGTTGAGAGATCCTCAGATAGTTAAGGGGTTAAAAGCTATATTGAGTGAGTGAGTGAGTGCAAAGGGAGATTGCCATTGAAGGTTGGTGTGCCGGCATGTAATATTCATATATACTAGCACACATGAAAAAAAAGGTGCAATTGGAATGTAGATACGTATTTACATATGTATTTACTAAAAACAAATTTGGTGGTGGTGGTAGTAGTAGTTGGGGGCAGGGGATTCTGTATGTAGTCATACATGTGTGTGTGTATGTGTATAATATATACATACATACATATGCAAACATACATATACATATATAAATTTATGAGTCTATCAAATAGCTATAAAAGCTAGTCTCAGTGTACAACACATGAGCCCTAAGCCAATGAGGGAATATTGTTTTCCATTTGAAAGACAAGCCAAAACTGAGCTCTCAGTAGTAATGCTCTACAAATGATAAATAGGAATTAATGAAAGGAGATGGATGTTCTGAGAGTTCTTAGTTAGGGAAATATGTCACCTTGGTGGTCATCAACATCAGCAGCAGCAGCACAGCTGGTCTTTTATACAAATTTGATCCTTTCTGTTGTAGAAGGTATCAAACAACAAGTCGAAGGAAACAGCTGAGGGGACCGTTTTATGGAAATAGATTAAGAAAGAGATTGGTCAATTTATAATACATAGCTTAGAAGTTGAAAGAACAGTAAACGAAAACAATAAAAACGAAAAACAAACAAACAGAAAACGAACTAAATACCAGCTTGGTTGGTAATGATGATGATGATAAGCAACACAAAAAAATTGTTCATCTATAATAGTTGCTATCAGTAACAAATTTCGGAAGAAAAAAAAAAATGAAAAAAACGTGACTAGCTGCTAAATATTACAAATCAGCATATACATAGATATATATATATATATGAGCAAAATGATATGTCTTCTGCAGTTGTACAACCATCCGGACTTGGCCAGCTGTACAACTGAGTCCAAGATTTGTTTTGTGGGGGGGGTAAGCTTAAAAGTAACAAGAATATGAAGGGGGTGAAAAAACAGTTATGAAAACATAAGAGTCGGGAATGGGAGGAAGCCTACGTATATAATAAGCTCAATAACATTATGAAATATCTGTGACGAAAATGAAACAAAGGGTGGAAAAAACCAAACAAGACGAAACAAAAGACCTAAGTTTCTAATGCGTTTTGCTTTTTCCACTTCAGTTAACTAAAAAAAGAAATTGTTTTTTCATCAACAATGACAGTTCTTTTACCGTTTTATAGTGTTAGTATATATTAAAATGAAACACACATACATTCATGCCAATGTACTCAAAATAATATGTCCCCCCTCCTTTCCTTCATAATTTCCATACCCCCATGTAAATAATTCAAAAGATAAGTTAGAATTGTGTGATAAGGGTAAGGTTCAGGGAGGCCCTTTGCTCCTGCACATAAAAGCAAGAACTCAATAATAATAATGATAGTAATAATATTTTTTAAATATTGATAATAATAATAATAATAAAACAGCAACAACAACAGAAAAAAAAACAAACAAAAACACTCTCTTTGGAAAGGGAATTAATAGAATCACATCGTATGATTAGCCTTCTATGATGATTATGTGAAGGGAGAGAAAGAGCCCAGTGGGAAGAAAACAGCAATATTAACAACAACAATAACAGAGCCACCTGATGAATCTAATTTAAAAAATAAATATTGGGGAAAAAAAATTAGAAAGAAGATAATCATTTGAGTGAAAGTGACAGAGAGGGAGAGAGAGAGAAGGTAAGCGTGTCTGCTAATTTAAGTTATTTGGTCCATGTCTTTCACTTCTTCTAAAGCCAAGAGCAGAGAAGTGAGTAAGGGAGAGGCAATACTACCTTCCTTCCTGCGATCAATGCAACCTCCCCATGTAATAATATAAATCATTCTAAAATCCCGACAATCAGGTTATTCACTGTCGTTTACCTCACTCGTCAGGTGTGAAAGTAAACACAATTGAAATAACTATCACTGTAGTTGCAGATGTTGTTGTTGTTGTCGTCGTTGTCATCGTCGTCATCATCATCATCATCATTGCTGCTGGCATGGTGGTTGGTTTGTTTGGTAGTTTGGTAGTTTTAAATAGCATTATGGCACACTTGATGGTGACAGACATGTTATATTTTGTATAATATAAAGAACTGGGTAAGTTAGACAAAGGTGAAATGGGGAGGAGCCGAAAAAAACAGGGAAGAAGATGGTTATTTTCGCTTGGCAGAACTTGCAGAAGTTGGCCGCATGAACGAAGATGGCGATGTGCCAGCCGTAGATGGCAAAGATGAAGAAGTGGTTCCATTGCCAGTACCAACTGAGACAGCAACAGCAGCAGCAGAGAGATTTGAGCTGGAACGTGACAGTGGAATGGAACCAGTGACAGCTGTTAAGCTGCCGAGACTTCGCCGGTTGCTAGCATGGTAGCTGCTCAAACCTGACTGATTTTTTTTTGTGCTACGACGCCGTTTGTCCCAGATTAGTTTATCATGTCGCACGAAAATTCCATGTTTTGAACGACACTTGAAATAACGAGAACCATTGACTGAGCCATCGTTTTTACCTAGAACAAAGAAAAAGAAAAAAAAGCTATAGAGAAAAAGAAATTTTTATAGAAAAACACACAAATTGAAGGACGAGGTAATTACTGGTACAATGATTAGAATTGAAGATCAATAATGGAGTTAACTGTTTTCATTCCAGTTGAATCAGTCATGGGACACGACAATATCCAAACAGTACACCACTTAAAGTCACCCATTGTCTCAGTTCTGTTGTCAAAGGGAGTCTCTGTGTTGTCCCATGATTTGCTAAAATTAGCAGCTAAATCTCCCTCAAACCAACCCCTGCCATCTTAAACAAAATGGGATTGCATCAGGCAATGGAGTCCTAGAAAGAAACTCCTAAGATGATGAGGTGGTCATAATTGGAATGCTTTAGAGCACAAGCTTGCTCAATGAGGTTTGATGCTGAGCTAAACAACAGCAATTGTACTTTGTTGGTTTGTTTTTATGTCTGTTTTACCATGCTGGCATGGGTCAGACACAAAACATTGTTTAACAACCAGATGCTCTTACCTGTTTTTTAAAAGTGCAGAGCTAGAACATAATTTGCTGGCAGAGAAATCACAACAAACTTTACTACATGTGGCTCAGTGCTTCTTCATGCAATGCATGTAGGATGGAAGCATTCATACACATGCACTTGCACACACACACACACAAACAGTGGGCTTTCAAATAATTTCCACCAATCAAATTCACTCAAAAGGTATTGGTTGGCTTGGAGCTGTAGTAGAAGACATATGCCCAAGGTGACATGTAGTGGGACTGAACTTGAAGCCGCACTTCTTAAACATGCAGCCACAAAATAATATAAAGCTGAAAAAAATTACAAAAATTCTAATTTTTGGCAATGCAAAGCATTTAAAACTTATACAATACAACAAATAAATATATTTAACATGCCTTCAGGATTGTCTAGTTCGACTCCAATCCAAATTCCACTAGCAAAGTGAACAGTACCAATAAACTGAACAACTCCAGGTTTAGAGTATCCCTTAGAGGACGTGACGATTACACCTTCTCCTTGTTGGATCCAAGTGGGTAGTGGGCCTTCATGGAGACGGTCCAGGTCAGCACGGCTTCCAAACGAACATAAACTCATACTGTCTTCTCCACCTTCAGAAAAAAAGAGAAACAACAGGGAAATGTTAGCAGAAGAATATGAAACAGAGAGCAGGGGAAAGATAACATCATCATCATCATCATCATCATTGTTTAACGTCCGCTTTCCATGCTAACATGGATTGGACGGTTTGACTGAGGACTGGCGAAACAGATAGCTGCACCGGGCTCCAATCTTGATCTGGCAGAGTTTCTACAGCTGGATGCCCTTCCTAACGCCCAACCACTCCGAGAGTGTAGTGGGTGCTTTTACGTGCCACCAGCACGAGGGCTCCTGTGCAGGTGGCATGTCAAAAACACCATTTGAGCATGGCCATTGCCAATACTGGCCCTCGTGCTGGTGGCACGTAAAAGCACCCACTACACTCTCGCTTTAATGACCTCGCTTTAATGTTTTTTCATGTGCCACTGGCACAAGTGCCAGTAAGGTGACGCTAGTAATGATCACACTTGAATGGTGCTTTTTACATGCCACCAGCATGGAAGCCAGTTAGCTGCTCTGGCAACGATCATGCTCGGATGGTGCTCTTAGTGCTCGACTAGCACGAATGCCAGCCATTAAATTTGATTTCGATTTCACTTGCCTCAACAGGTCTTCGCAAGCAGAGTTTAGTGTCCAGGGCTGTGAGGATAGTGGGGTTGGAGAGAGAGAGAGAGGGGGAGAGAGAGAGAGAAGGGCAGGGAAAGAGAAAGAGGTGGGGGATACAGTTCCTGCATAAAGTTTATTGGTACAAGAAACTGGAGAGTCTTAACAGTAAATGAAATAGACTCAAATAAATGAATAAGTTCCAGTACATTGATTTTTAGTGGAGGCACATGGCCTAGTGGTTAGAGAAGCGGACTCGCAGTTGAGGGATCACAGGTTCAAATCTCAGACCAGGTGATGTGCATGTTTATGAGTGAAACACCTAAGCTCTGGCAGAAGGTAATGGTGAACTTCTGCTGACTCTTTCGCCACAACTTTCACTTTTGATTGTGTTGAATTGTGGGTCTATAGCTATGACCCCAAAACCACTGCTCAGTTTTCACAGTAGTAGATCCACTGCCAACAAGATTTCAAGACATTAAGGAAATCCAAGTGAATGCAACAAGGCAGCTGCTTGCTATCCCAGAAAAAGGAGTTCCAGGATTGCTTCCATCAATGGATATGATGCTGGATAAAGTGTGTGGCTTTAGAAGAGGACTACTTCAAATGAGATTAAATGCTGAATTGATATCATCATCATCATCATCATCATTTAATGTCTGTTGCCCATGCAGGCATGGGTTGGATGGTTAGACTGGGCTGGCACGCTGGAAGGCTGTGTCAGGATCCAGTCTGATTTGGCATGGTTTTCTACGGCTGGATGCCCTTCTTAATGCCAACTACTCCGAGAGTGTAATGGATGCTTTTACGTGCCACTGGCACAGATGCCATTTGTGTGACACCAGGGTGTGTTTACATGCTACTGGCATGGGTGCCAATTTGCATGACAGCAGTATTTGCCATGACTGTGATTTTGCTTGGTTTGATGGGTTTTCTTCTCAAGCACAGCATAATGCCAAAAGTCTTGGTCATTGCCTCCGTGAGGCCCAACACTCAAAAGGAGCTCAGCCATTCTTTTTTTCTTTTTATTGTACTAACCATGATCCTTTGTGATCAAACCTTGTGTGTGTGTGTGTGTGTGTGTATGAGTGAGTGAGCATGCATGCATATATGCATGTATGTGTGTTATCATTTAATGTCCATAATCCATGTTGGTATGGGTGGGATGGTTTGACAGGGTCCGATGAGCCAGTATTGCATTGGACTCCAATATCTGCTTTGATAAGGTTTCTATGGCTGGGGCACTTCCTAACACCAATTACATTCTCTACTGCGTGCTTCTTTTCATGGCACCAGCACGAGTGAAGTCACCAAGTAACTTGCAAGACAAAACCCCTTGACATCATGAGGGTGCAAATATGGAGGCATTGAGGCTAAAGTAACTTAGAGGGGACAAGAACAGGTGGCTAACTGTAGAGGACATACATACATACATAGAAGCCATCGCCACTCATAATAAAAAAGAATACCGGTGGAATGTCTCAATGAAGACCTCAATAAAATATTAGAATGACAGACCTGATATAATGATTTGGGATAGAGAAGAGAAACTGTGCACAGTTGTGGAAATTAGCTGCCCAGTGTATGTTAACATAAAGCTGAAGATCAGTGAAAAAGAGAACACCTATGCTGAAATATTGAGCAATCTGCAGTTACTCTATCCAGATTATAAGTTCAGGTTTATACCTGTAATTATTGGGGCTCTGGGATATGTAACACACTGCCTAAATACCAATCTTGAGAAATTAAGCTTCTCAAAACCAGAAAGGAGAAATCTAATTTGAAGACTACAGATCCAATCCATCACTGGAACTGTAAAAATCTGTAAAAATTTCCAGAAGTTTATCATTTAAATATATATGAACATACAAATCTGCACGCACTTACATACATATATACATACATACATACAAACAAAGAAACACAAAAATACCCTGTTGTTGATGTCGAAATTCCAATGAAGGAGCCTTGGATCTAGGTTAGAAACTGGTTCTTTATTGGCAAGAAACCTTGAAATAAACTGAATAATGACAAACACACATACATAAAACATACATACAAACATGCATGCATGCATACATACATACAAACATACAATCAACCCCTGGACATTACTGTCTTGAGTCTTAGGGCTCATATGGCTGAGTATCTGTTTTTCTTGGTGTGTGTAAAGTGACTGGGATCGCAATAATACTCACTCAACCGGACACCGATTCATTGGATGGTTATTCATTTACAGCTGAATGGGGCTGGAGCAATGCGAAGTGAAGTATTTTTCTCAAGAACACAAAGCACCACATGGTCTGAGAACTGAAACCATGATCTTGCAATTGTGAGTGAAACAGCCTAACATCTAGGCCATTTGCCTTCATAAATATGCATGCGTGTGTGTACATACATGCACACACACACTTCTGTATAAAATTGGTGTGTTGGACAGTAGTAATAACTTATGGCATTTATGTTCTCAAGGGATGTAACTCCCCAAAAGGGATCTGACTGAAAACTTTAGTGAAATTTGTGATTTGATAAAATATGAACAAGCCTAAACACTGGATGAAATAACTGACAAAAACTTTTAAATGATGTGCTCTAGCATGGCCAGAATAAAATCAGTAAAATAATAAAATGATCTTGAATGAATGAAAGAATCTGGAATTATATTAAGATAATGTAGAATTGGTAGAAATTGCATAGTGCCAGACAATGGTTGCCATTTAGCTCCAGGATGGCCACTTTGAACGCTTTCTTCATGGCACCAACACTAGTGAGGTCACTGAGTAACTTGCAAGACAAAACCCCTTGACATAATGACAGTGCAGTATGGAGAGAGGAGTCTTTGTGTCAGGTGTTGAGGCTGGATGGTAATTAGAGGTAAATTTGGCTTCCATTTCTAGCAAATTTAGTAACAATGTACAAGATTGTTTGCTCATATACTACAAAGAGGGAGTCCTTGCTTAGTCACTCAACATGCAAGAACCAACAGCCAAACTGCACATTGTTCTAAACAATGATGAGTACATTGGACAATGTAGCCACTGGTATAAAAAAAAATATGGATGGTCATGACACATACACATATGTATATGATACATATATACACACATATGTATATACATGTACACACACATCTTCTTTCACTTGTTTAATTACTAGACTGTGGCCATGCTGGGGCACCACCTTGACGTTTTAGTTGAGTGAATTGACCCCAGGGCTTTGAGGTGCCATGTAGTGGTTGGGAAGCAAACTTCTAACCATACAATCACACCTGTACCTATACATACATAAACACACACACACATACATACATATGTGCATGCATAAGCGCAGGCAGGAGTGTGTGGCTATGTTCAATATGGAACCACAAGGCCTAGGATTTGTTCCCATAATGTGGATATTGTCAGCTGGTGTCTCGGACTATACACTTCATAAACGAAAGACTAAGTTAATTGAAAGTATTTATTGCAATTAAAACTCCACGGGGCAACCTAAAATAATTATTTTCAATTAACATGGTGGAACTATGTAAAATTGGACAGGAGGTTTGAATAAATCAAGCTTACAGTTTGAAATGTTATAATCAACATTAATTCTCTAAAAGTACAACAGAATATTTGGAATGTTAAATTAAGTCTCATCATAATTATTAGTATCTACTCTTCTATGCTGATATGGGTCAGATGACATGTGCTGAGGCAGATTTTTCTACAGCTGAATGCTTGTCCAGTCACCATCACTTATCTGTTTCCGAGTAAGGTAATATTTTCTCCCAGTCTGGGCATGTAAGCATGAAAAACTGCAAACAAACGGTATTGCTTCTATGATGATGAAATTTGTTTACAATTAACATGTGGTATCAAGGCAATTCATACTCATGTGCAGACATACATACATGCATGAATGCATACATACACACTCCAGTGAGACTGAACCTGAAACCATATGGCTTCAAAGCAAAGTTCTTAACCACAAGCCATACCAGCACCATAGGTTGGATGGTTTGACAGAAACTGGTCAAGAAGAAGGCTACACCACACTTCTGTGCTTGTTTTGGCATGGTTTTACTTCTGTGTTTGTTTAATCATCCGCTTTCCATGCTAGCATGGGTCTGTTTTCAAACTGTAAGCTTGATTTATTCAAACCTCTTGTCCAATTTGGCATGGTTTTACTGATATATGTAAAGATATAAAAGTTGAATATTATAAAAATGAAACTACATTATTGAAGATAATATTAATTTACAGTGGTTTAAGAGATTGCTCAGTGAAACTCAAGCTCAGAGGGTTAATATAGAACTAGGCTAAGGGTATGCATGTGTGTGTGTGTATGTAGTGCCCAACCAGTCGCTCATTAATTTCATGAGTAGGCTGTTCCTTTGATCAGATAAATTGGAACACTCGTTGTCGTAACTGACGGAGAGTCAGGCCAATACACTAAAACCATTAAAAGAATCAACAAATATGGTGCTTATAAATTTGGCCAAATTCATTAAATTATTTAACAGACCTACAATCACTACCATCATCATCATTAAATGCTTGCTTATCTATGCTTGCATGAGTAAGATGAAATTTTTTCTATAGCAGGATGCAATTCCTGCCACCAATCCTCCTTCATTTCTCAATTTAATAATATTTTCTTAAAACTAGACATATTTTTTGCAGAAGATTGGAAACAGACGTTTCTTCATGAAGATGCTTATTTACCCCACAAGATGAGATGTTTAGCCAAGGGTACACACAAACATACAAACACATTATGTATATGCATGTAAAGGTATATGGCTTAGTGGTCAGAGTACTCGGCTCATGATTGTAAGGTCATGAGGTTAATTCCTGGCAATGTGTTGTGCTATTGAGCAAAGCATTTTATTTCCCACTGCTCCAGTCCACTCAGCTGGCAAAAGAGAGTAGCACTTGTATTTCAAAGAGCCAACCTTCTCACATTCTCTGTCAGGCTGAATCTGCCTGAAAATTACGTTAAGGGTACATGTGTCTGTGGAGTGCTCAGCCACTTGCATGTTAATTTCATGAGCAGGCTGTTCTGTTGATTGGATTTAATTGGAACCCTTGTTGTTGTAACCAATAGAGTGCTAGTTAGTTAGCACATGTGTGTGTGTGTGTGTGTGTGTGTGTGTATATGTGTATATATATATATATATATATATATATATATATATAAAAATAGATGTATGTATTTTTCCCTTGTTAACAATTAACATGGAAAAAATATATAAATAGTTACCAGGGTAGCAAAAAATCACACAAGTAAAAAGGTAACTCCTTGTTTTAAAGGTAGAAACTACGGGTGAAATATTTTGTATAATATATATATAAATAAATAAATGGAGTTAAAATGTCTTATTGACGAGTTTCATTTCTTCATTTACCTGAAGAGAAGATTACATTGTTTTACATCATTTTATACCAGTGATATCTTCGAAACATATGTTGGAAGTAAAAGAATTTGAATAACAACTGCATTTAACTCCATTTATATATATATATATATATATATATATATATATATATATTATATATATATATATGTGTGTGTGTGTGTGTGTGTGTGTGTGTGTGTGTGTGTGTGTGTATATGTGTGTGTGCGTGCGTGCGTGCGTGCATATATATATATATATATATAGATATACGCAATGGCTTACTTTCAGTTTCCATCTATTAAATCCATTCACAAGGCTTTGGTCAGCCCAAAGCTTTATTAAAAGACACTTGCCCAAGGTACCACGCAGTGGAACTGAACTAAAGACCACAAGGATGGGAAGCAAGCTTCTTAACCAAACATCAATGCCTGGATTTACAACTAGAATGTAAATTTGTAAAATATTCTTACAGGTAGTTTTTTTCCTTGACTATACATAATTTTGCAAATTCTAATTGAGTTTTCTTTCATCATCAGTTGAAGAAGTGAATGTTTTTATAGCTTAGTGCCCAATAAAGTCTGGGTGCTAGACTGGAAAACTGTTAGAGCAGTGAATAAAACCCTGTGTTGTTCAGATTCTGAGTTCAAATCCCTCTAGGGTTAATAAAATAAATATCAGTTGATCACATTGATTGTGAGCTGATGTATATCATCAATGTATGGTAGCCAAGCTATCTGTTCAATAATGAGCAGTTACTGAATGGGTGTATACATACAGAGGCCATTTGTTGTCAAATCTGAGAGAATGGACAATGTAAGTGCTCGCTGGTATTAAGTTGTCTGTCTGTCCTAGCCCACCCATATTAAAGTGGAAATAGAAATAGAAGCTTCTGTTTCACTGTTGATGCTATACGCCCATGTACTGCAAATAGATTTTGAAATCAAGACATTTTGTAGTCTGCAAAGTGACACGGGTACTATGTTATAGGCAATCCGCAAGACTGATCAGCCTAACTTTTGTTGTGTGTAGCTGTGCGTAAAAATGGAGAGAGAGAGCATGTGTGTGTGTAAAAGTTAAAATTAAAACTTGATATTTGTTCGTGAGACTTATGTACTCTTTGGGCTTCCAAAATCTTAAGGAGTACGAAAATTTAAGCTGGGCAGATGAATCTTGAGGGCTGTCTGCATCCCACTTCTTTCACCATACTATGCTGCACAACAACAATACTATGAGGGTCTAATGGCTATCTTCAAAACAATAGTTGAGAATTTTGTGCATGAAAATCAGTTTAAAATACAAGAAAATTATCAAAAATGGGTAAGAAGATTCTTACTGAAATCAACATACCTGACAGAGTCTCGTTTGATGTAGACATATTCATGTTTTGATAAGAAAGGTCTTTCATGGAGCATGATGTTGTTATTTCACTGCCACTAGGCAGAGAGCATGAAACTGGGCGTCTTTTATGTGCAGAACCATGACTAAGATTCCTCTTTAGATGTCCCTCTACAGTCCGTTTATCAGAGTTATTCTTGCGTTCAAGGCTATTTGCAGAGTAGGATTTAGATTCACTTTTTGATGTGCTCTTCTTTGGATTGTCAGTCATGTTGCTATTGATATTTGTAGAGGAATCGGTAAGTAGTTTTCTGTTGACAGGTTGGTTGGAATTACCTTTGGCAGCAGCTTGCTTGCATTGCTTGTTATCTGTGTCCATATTGTGGAGAGTATTACATATTTTATTGAGATCATCCTCAGTTGTCTCATTGTATGAATCTCCCCAGTCACAGCTATGTGAGAGGGAGGTACTGGAGTCTAGTTCATTATCATCAACTGATTGGGTCTTTTTAAGAGGTGTACTTTGGCCCTGAGGAGAGGACATCTCGTAGTCCATATCATGCAAACTGTTGCTACCTTCCAATGGTGATCTGCGTGAATGTAGCATTTCAGAAGTATCGTTAAAATTAGATGATAGATTTAAGTTTTTGGTTGCATTTGCAAGTACCTGGCTGTTGTAATCTTCCTCCTTGAAACTGTATTCCTGATCTTGATCCTGACATGGATGAGAGGCTGGATTCATTGTAGTCTCATTGACTGAGGAGCTATCCAGATCCATTAAAGTGGACTTTGAAGATCTGTGGTTGTCCACTGTTGATTGCAAAGTATCACTGAAATCATTGCTTTGATTTAGCATGTATGAAAAGTCAGATTCATCCTGTTCATTGTTGTCAGAGACGATATTACCATTAATTAAATCAGCCAAACGAGCAGCAGACACGGCTTGATCAGCAATGGAATCAAGGGAAAAGCTTTTCATGGGGGCCTTATCTGGAATACTTTCCAGCCCTTGGTCACTAAGTGGAGTTGGAAATGTTTTTGGAGGACTGTTCTTCCCTTCAGCCGAGGCTTCATCAAGGTTGATACTCCGAATACTAACAGAATCCTCTGATGATAAGGTGAGGGTGGAAACTGCTTGTGAACCATAGCCACTAGAAGTCATGCTGGGAGTAAAACTTTTTGTTTGAATCTCCATCAAACTATCAGCAGTCACAGAATGGGATATAGTTGTGGGCCTCTGAGCCACAAACTTTTCAGCAAAAGGAGATGAATGCTGGCTCTGATAAGACTCGAATTCCTGAAAATCATCACTATCAACACTATTGGGATCCTTGTTAAAAATACTGTGCTTGTGTGCCATATCAAAATCCTCATCAAAATCCTGAGAATATAAGAGAGAGAATGGTTAACACCAAGAATTTTTAAGCAAAAGGAGTTTGAAAATAAGAGTAAAAACAAATTCAGACATTTTGTTATTGCCAGTGTGATTAATATGAAAGTCATCCTATATATTTCATAGAATTATGAAACAACTTGAAATTAATTTTGTATACTCAGGTAGCCAATTGCTCTCTATGACTATAGTAATTAGTTAAAATTATATAAAGCCATTCAGATATTGGGGGTATTTCAT
>NC_043000.1:125917068-126102068 GCF_006345805.1 Octopus sinensis | reverse complement strand
CTAAATTTTACCAGTGAGTGTGTTAATCATAAGGCACAAAAAGAAAATGACTCTCTCCAGACACAACAGAATATACTTCAACACAACTCATATAAAGAATCTTGCAAACCAAATCCCAAAATGAGATATATAGTGTGTTTAGATGTCTTATGTTAAATATTCAGTCAGAAAGACTGAAGTACTTGGTGATGACCATGATTGGAATGCTAACAAAGCCTAACCATTCAAAGAAGTTGAAATGATTATTTTTGTCTTGTCTTTCTATAAGTTATTTCAAAGAACTCCTTCAGAATAGTGAATTTAGAAAACTAATGCTATAACATGTATAAAATAACAATCAAAATTTCAACAATCCAATTAAGTAATTGAAAATTGTGTCCTCTGTACAGAGAAGGTCTTAAGAAGATGTGTTTTTGACAAAGATTTCACGAAAGGAATTGAGGGAGGTTGGGAATGTTTACCTCTTCGGTGTCCTGCTGTAGAAGAGGCTTCCGTTCTCGTTGCTGTTGCTCTTCTTGGAGAGTTCTCAACGGTTTTACTGCTTTCGACGCATGGGGGCTAATTGTGGATTTTGGTGTTGCTAAAGTGGAAATTGGAAAATAAACAGTCACAAACAGAAACTTCAATTAATTTACTGTAAATATTTATAAAGACCAAAAAAAAAAAAAAAACAAAGTAGAAAGAATTTCAATGTTTAAAGCTTTTAGTCTTATTTTTTTGTAATTCAAAAAAGCATATACAAATATTTCTCCATTGATATAATCATAATATAGATAATCTAATTTGATAATGTCCATCAAATACTTAAGTCTATAGCAGTGGATAGTGCTAGGTAGTGGGTGTTCAGTGCAAGCGATGGTTACACATCAGCAGCAGTGGACTCACTGGTAGACTGTGTCAAAGTCAGGAATTTGGATGCACTGGAATGTAGTGGAATAGTGAGCAGTAGAGACATGAAACCGAGTTCAAGAATTGTTCAGATGGTACATCATGGTACACTAGATTAGCTGGCAGATTTTTTTTTTTGTTCCTTCTCAAGCCATGCCTGGATCATAAGAGCCGGTTTCCTGGTTTCCTTGGCATATAGGTTCCCTACTTGGACAGGACGCCGGTCCATTGCAGGTGAGCTGCAAGATGCAGGAGGAAAGAGTGAGAGAAAGTTGTGGCGAAAGAGTCAGCAGAAGTTTGCCATTACCTTCTGCCGGAGCTGTGTGGAGCTTAGGTGTTTCGCTCATAAACACACACATCACCCGATCTGAGATTCGAACCCACGATCCTTCAACCGCGAGTTCGCTGTCCTAACCACTAGGCTGTGTGCCTCCACAGCTGGTAGATTTTGTTACCAAGGTGATCAAGTTGGTAATGGAGGTGGCTGTAGCAAAAGACTAGTGGAAAGAACCATAAGAAATGTTGGGATCACCTCTGTTGTTAACAGGAATATTGTATAATGCAACAGAAATTCAGAATATGTCTGATGCTGCATGTAAATGAAATGTGTACGAACCATTGGATATATAATGTTTATTTGAAAGGCAGAGAACAAGTGAACTGCAAGAAGAGCAGGGCATTAAAGACATTAACTGAAGTGCATGAGAAAAACAACTGCACTGGTTTCTATATGTGATGTATATGGACAGTACATACTGAGTACAAAGGTTAGGGTTATGTACTGTCATGGTAAAAACTGATGAGAATGGAAGTTGTGAGATCAGGAAGTTGTGAACACTGAACCTCACAAAAGAGATGACAAAGCACTATGATGATTGGAAATGTGCTACAATGCAGATTCACATTAACATAAAAGAACAGATATTAAAATGTTTATGAATGATGTTTCAATCAGTACTGGATTAACATGTTAACATATCTGTAGAGGTTATGGAGAAAATATGATACCTACATTGAAGTAAGCATAGAACACATTAGACCTTTTGAAGACTAAAGATTAGAGAATTAAAAAAAATACATTTTTTTTAAAGATCACATCAAACACACAACAAACTATTTCTTTGAATATAACAACAATTATTATTGTAAAAAATAATGTATGAAATTAAAATGCAGACAAATGATTAGAGACAAAAATCTTGGATTGGAAAACAAGACAATATAGATTTCAGAGTAAACATGCAAAATATCTGAAAATAAGAGAGAGAGAAAAAAAATTAAGAAAATTGAGATAATTTTGCTTTCATTAAAATATTCTTTGAGTCCTCAAAACCCTGAATATGCTTAGAGATTTATTCTTCACATTATTATCAAATACTATCCTGCTTCCCTTAATCCTTAAATAGCATGAAAGGGCTGCATGAATGCATGTGGCAAAAAACAAAAAATAAATTTTTCCAAATGTGGCCGATGCCAGCACCGCCTTGACTGGCTTCTGTGCTGGTGGCACGTAAAAAGCACCCACTACACTCACGGAGTGGTTGGTGTTAGGAAGGGCATCCAGCTGTAGAAACACTGCCAGATCAGACTAGAACCTGGTGCAGCTTTCTGGCTTCCCAGACTCCGGTCAAACCGTCCAACCCATGCTAGCATGGAAAACGGACGTTAAACGATGATGATGATGATGAAATTTTTAGAAACTTATTAACTCTACTCTGCTGGGTAGTTGATGTCAGGAAGGGTATCCAACCATAAAAACAGACACAGAAGTCTGGTGCAGGCTCCTGACTACTCAGCTAACCCATGCCAATATGGAAGGTGGCTGTTAAACGATGATGATTTTCCTTTTTAAAGAACTACGAAAATTTACAATTTTATTATTGAAAAGTGCTGTAAAATATTCACTTTCCTTTGCATATCCAGCATGAGCATGAATTCATTTGAGATTTCCATATTGTTGTCAAACAAATGTACAAAAAGAGAAAAATTGGTGCACTTTTCTCATTCAGAGCTAGATGAAACATCATTTCTTCTATACTATCTAGAGCATCATAATCATCATCATTTATCTCATCATGATGATGAAGGAAATTTAGAAAAAAAAAAACTTCATCATAGTATAAATCTTCCACTTGTGACTTAATTTCTCCCATCAATAAGGAGGGCCACTTACACTTAAGCGAATTTGATGAAGTAGGCACTCAAGTGTCAATTGATGAAGGATGTATCCATGTAAAATTTTTGAAGCATCAGTTGATGATACCAGCTGTTTAAGTGTTAATACTTTTACATTTAAAATCTGAGTGTCATATTTGATGTCATAGACCATGCCTTATTTCCCCTCTAAAAATGTCCCAAAAAATTTCACCCTGGGTCCTATATTTGAAGTTGGGCCTATATTACATACTTTAATGGACTGAAAACTTTTCTCCCTCAATATGTGCTGCTGAAACTGGGGTGCATCTAATATACACATGTGTCTTTTATGCCTTCAAATACGACAATTTAGTTTTAGTTAATTGCCTTGAAAATCAGCTTTTGATTTGGAGTTTATTAATCGTACATCTACCACTCCATTCTTGTGTATATGTTTGCAGGACCTCTTTAAGACTCAGAGCACTAACCATTTCAACAGTGAAATGAGAGTGGTACTAATTTCTAACATGGTTGACTCTACTATATTGTCATCAACCTGACTTCATCGAATTAAGTATTACTAATTTCAATAGAATGATAAACATCTCCATGAACAATATTAATTTTTCTTTTGATTAGCTTAATCTGAAGAAAAGAGCTGGGTCATTGGTCTACAGTGTGGTTATGTTTCCCTTGAACAACTAACTGCAGGATATATATGTGCAGAGGGAGAATTCCAAAGAGCCAACATTCTGGGAAGCAAAGACCAGGGGTAGTGTTTATTGTAGGCAATGAGGAAGATAATTTATAAAATCACTCAATGCTGATTATCTCATTTTAGAAGACAATCCAAACTCTCTATTTTACTGTTTGGTTGGATGGAACACATTGGTCAGGACATGTTGCAGTTCAGTGTTTAACCCTTTCGTTACCAACCCGACTGAAACCGGCTCTGTTTCTGAGTACAAATGTCTTGTTTTCATAAGTTTTGAATTAAAATCTTCCACCAAACCTTAGTCACAATTTATGTTCATAACACTAGCTTAATGATAACTAAGTTATTTTACTAAATTCTTTGTTATATTTAAAGTAACTGAAAGAAACAGAGCATCTCAAAATAAGTACAGTAACGAAAGGGTTAACAAATTTTGGTGGTGATTTCAATAAATAAGTACAAGATAACTCACATGATTAAAAAAAATGTTTGTTGAGTTGCTGAAATAATATTGTGTTTACTCAACTGATGATGGCTTTACATGAAACTCAAAATAATGATGTTATTCATCATCATAATCATTTAACCCTTTCGTTACTATATTTCTGACCAAAATACACCCCTTATGTGTTTCAATTAATTTCTAACGTAATCATAAATTTAGTCTGGTTTCATTAAACAACTATAACTTTTTTATTTATCAATATATTAACATGAATTTTGGAAGATAATTTAATGAAATGTTCTCAACCAATTCTATACTATAATTTTTGTCACAAAGTGACTCTAATTGCAGGTAGATACAGGTAAATTCAACAATATATAAAATTATTAAAATTTTGTTCAAACATCGCTATAGAAAATGGGTTATTAGCTAATATTCAATTGGGTATACAACAAAATTTTACGATAGAATTTGTTATTCTGGGTAACTTTCTGATACCCATAATAATATTTATGGCAAAATAGGCCTTAATTTCATTTAAGGTTGTGGGAAATAACAAACTATCCTTTCTTTCGCTTTGTTTACGTTTAGCATAACGGTTCGTTTCCGCCGTAATGATTTCAAATAGGCTCATTCGAAAAAGTAAAAAGAAATAGTCTAAGGCTTTACTCTTCTGGGAAAGTCTGTGGCTTGGTCCAGTTTCTTCAGAAAAATCACCGAAAGAAACAGTTTTTAAATTTTCACTTCATTCAGGTGCCAATTCATTTTCTTTATCTCTGTCGGAGCTCTCGGATTCACTGTTTTCACTTTCGGAAAATGAAACATCAGATTCATTATCAAATACCACATGCATTTTTTTTTCAGTCATAGAGTTAGATTTATGAAGGTTTTCAGTAAAAAATCCTTCGAATTCTGACTCGCTGCTTGATATAATGAAATTCGTATCCATTTTTTGTCAGAATTACAAATTTTGAAAACACAATAGGAACAAATTTCGGAAAAAAATCTCCCATAATTCACGGAATTAAAATTACACTTCGATTTTTGTACAAAACTGTAGTTGAACTGTTTACGAAGTATAATACGTGTTTTCACGAATGTACTAAAGAGATTTACTCTGATATTCTCATTTAAATATGAATAGGTAAATTCGGGCGGTTTGGGGCGGCTTGGTCACATTAACCAAAGTTTTTTTCGGGCGGTTTCGTAACGAAAGGGTTAATGTCTGTTTCCCATGCTGGAGCTGGCAAGTCAGAAGACTGCACCAAGTTCTATTGTCTGCTTTGGCATGGATTTTATGGCTGGATGTCCTTCCCAATGCCAACCACTTTGCAGTGTGTTATTAAATATAGAAATCTAAAATAAGATGTTGGCTGTATAAAGCATGTACAAGAACTGTGGGCCTGTATGATAATGAAGAGGTACCAACCAAGAAAATGTTTGGTCTGCAGAGGCTGGAGAAAAATTAGATGAGCACGACCCACTGACATCTATATGTGATGTGTATGAACAGTGAATGCTGAGTGGAAAGGTGGCATATGCTATCAAGGAGGAAGTTATGAGTTTAGGCACCAGAACACTGAGCCTCACAAAACAGATGACAAAAGACTATGATAGTAACAGTCTTGTTATGCTAACATAAAAGGACATTATGATGTTGAAGTTTGATAACAATCCAGTCAATATCTTACTCTTTTACTTGTTTTAGTCATTTGAATGTGGCCATGCTGGAGCACCGCCTTTACTAGAGCAAATCGACCCCAGGACTTATTCTTTGTAAGCCTAGTACTTGTTCTATTGGTCTCTTTTGCCAAACTGCTAAGTTATGGGGATGTAAACACACCAGCATCAGTTGTCAAGTGATGTTGGGGGGACAAACACAGACACACAAACATACACAGACATATATATATATATGTGCTGGTGGCACGTAAAAAGCACCACCCGAACATGGCCGATGCCAGCGCCGCCCTGACTGGCTTCTGTGCCGGTGGCACGTAAAAAGCACCCACTACACTCATGAGGTGGTTGGTGTTAGGAAGGGCATCCAGCTGTAGAAAAACTGCCAGATCAGACTGGAGCCTGGTGCAGCCTTCTGGCTTCCCAGATCCCGGTCGAACTGTCCAACCCATGCTAGCATGGAAAATAGACGTTAAACGATGATGATGATGATGATGATATATATATATATATATATATATATATATACATACATATATACGACATGCTTCTTTCAGTTTCCGTCTACCAAATCCACTCACAAGGCTTTGGTCGGCCCGAGGTTATAGTAGAAGACACTTGCCCAAGGGCATCTTATAAACAATACTTTAACATAACTGTGTAGGTTGTGGAGACAAAAGGGTACACATATGTGAACTTGACCTTTTCTGGTTACAGGTATACATCAATGGTAATGATCCTTATCGACATACTTGAGACAAATGGGACTCAAATCACTTTTGGATTACAATCACAAAAAAGATGCATTTGGTCAGGTAACCTAACAAAATACCCATGAATTTTTCAATGCTACCATAATGAACCATTCTACTGTATGGTACCCTCATACAGTTATGTGGATTGGTCCATTCAGATTTAATTGTTTTGACCATCTCTGTATGCAAAACATAGCCGGTGATGAAACATTCTTCCATCTCTATCAGTCTCAAATAGTCTCTCATCTCAAATAGGTATAGGAGTGACTGTGTGGTAAGTAGCTTGCTTATGAACCACATGGTTCCAGTTCAGTTCCACTGCATGGCACCTTCATCAAATGTCTTCTACTATAGCCTCGGGCCGACCAAAGCCTTGTGAGTGGATTTGGTAGACGGAAACTGAAAGAAGCCCTTCGTGTGTGTGTGTGTGTGTGTATATATATATATATATATATATATGTATGTATGTGTGTATGTATTTGTGTGTCTGTGTTTGTCCCTACCAACATCACTTGACAACCAATGCTGGTGTGTTTACATCCCCATAACTTATCGGTTCGGCAAAAGAGACTGATAGAATAAGTACTATGCTTACAAAGAATAAGTCCTGGGGTCAATTTGCTTGTCTAAAGGCGGTGCTCCAGCATGGCCACAGTCAAATGACTGAAACAAGCAAAAGAGTAAAAGAGTCTGGTAATTTGTGGTTCTCAGCTTGATGGCGAATTTCATTGATTTTCGATAAACTTGTCATATATCTAATAATGCATGGATTTAATCTCACACATCTACCTTTTCCAATCTTCCATCCTATTCTGTATCCTGCATGTTGTACCTGGACATCACATCTCTTTTTCCCCCCTCTCTCTCACTTTCCTGGTGGACAAGCTATGGATTCACATCTTCAGCATGACACCTGCTCCTCTCCTTCTATCATAAGTTTCTTATTTCACCAGTTTATACTCTGCTCAACTGAGAGGGTCTTATGTGGGTATTTAGCAACCTCACCAGTGTTGGGGGGGGGCACATAAAAAGCACCCAGTACACTCTGTTAAGTGACTGGTATTAGACAGGGCATCCCGCTGTAGAAACCATGCCAGTATGGGAAAAAAATATGTTAAATGATGATGAACATGCTAGTCTCATGATTAAGATAACACTAAAGTGGGAGGAGTACAAATATGTCACAATACAGATCTATTCAGTCAAAGCCAATAAAGATGATGGTTGTTCCACATAAATGAGGATGATGATGATGATGATGGAGATTCATCTGCTGACAACTGCAAAATTATCTTACTATAAGATGTGATAAGTATTAAGTCTTAAGCTTCTTTATATGTAAAAATATTTTAATGACTCTCTTTTAAATTACTCTCTCTCTCTCTCTCTCTCTCTCTCTCACATACAACACACACTTTATAATCTATTTATATCTATTCAGCCATCAATTACATTTAAAAACTTTTTATCAGAGCCATTTTCTATGTCACTAATATACCGAGAAAATCACTTTATAAAAAGATAATTTTTCAGTGAAGTGTGGTATACATATAAATTCTGGAATTAATGGTGTAAAAATTGGTTGTAAAATAATAAGTTTTGGCTTCTCTCCAGAAAATATTTATAGTATTTTATGACATTATGCAATTTATATTGTTGGAATATTTTAAAGCTGAGATACAATGGTTCTCAGAGTATTTTCATTTATATTCTATATGTTTGACTGTATATTGGCATTGTTGCATGATATTAATCAGAGAAACAGTATCTTTCAAATTTCTCCAAGACATAAGAGATCTTTTTTTAGTTTGGGAATTGAACCTCTTTTGGGTTTGATACATTCATTGTTTCTACAATGACTGATTTGGAACAGTGATCATTGTTTCCTTCCTCATAAAAATCATCTGATCACAGTCTAATCAAAGCACCACAAAACCATTTTAACACAGAACTTCTGCCTTCCAGCCCTGGTTGGAACTTTGCCAGTTCTAAGTTGGCAACTTTTGGTAGCAAATGAATTTCATCACTTCCCATTTCCTCAGTTAAACTGGTCATTGATACCATTCACCTAAGTGCGACTGACCCTCAACATCACATAGGTTTATTGGTTAACTGATTGTGCGTACAACACATGGAGAAAGTCACCTGCCACCAATTACAAGACATCTATCTACCTCTGCAACACTTATAAAACAGCTATCAGACATGTTAGCTTTGCAGAATACTTCTACTCATCATCTCCCAAACAAGAATGGTTCTGTGACTAAAACACTTACTTATAAAATAATTCTATTTGCTTAGATTGACACAGCATAACTTTTCTTAAACTCAGCTTCTTGACTTATCTATCTCTACTATTTACTCTGTACACATGATAACTAAGTGTGAAAACTTCTATAATCACTGATTTATCCAAAGAAACATACCTACACTTTTTACATCTAGTTTTTGTTTTCACCAAACTTTTCGCTGTTTCTCTCTCTCTGCTATGGGTCACCTGACAGAACTGCCTCTCCTTTTCTTATCATACTTGTTCTAAACACTCCCCTGCTAAGCGTTCTCCTCAAAACTGCATCCCTCTGGACACCAATAAATGCTGACTTAGAGAAATCTTTGAGGATCCACCTCAGTCTATGGAAACACAAGTTTCCAAAGATTGGGGTGGTTTTAGACTGCCTCACACATAAATTCTCAAAAGATGTTAAGAAGAAAACTGCCAAAATTTTAAGTTTGAGATTCTTCATCTTGATTCTCTCTTAGTTCATTATGTGTGGTCTCTTTGACTGACTCTATCATGAGAACATCTTAGATAAGTTGCCAAACTATAGTCTCCATACATCTCTTGTCTCTTGGATCAGAATTTTCCTGTTAAACTGCTCCATTGTAGCATGATCTGAGAGTACTTTCTCCACAGCCACACTACCAGCTGTAGTAAACCCAAATTTTAGTTGTTTTCAAAACACTTATTATACCATAAAGACGTGCAATTACTTCTAACCATATTCATGCCTATGTAGGTGATGCTAGTTTTCCACATACAATTTGGAGGACACCATGCAAAACTTGCACTGCTTCTATGATAAGAGATCTTGACAACATTCATTAATATGGATATGACAACCTAGTCTCCTGTAACAACATCAATACTCCATTACTTTACATACAAAGGAAAGAGCTTTGCACACTGAAAAGACACAACTAAAATCCTTATAGCTGCTACAAATGCAAGGCATTACAATCTGATAATCTCATACATAGCAAGCTCAAATCCATAACACCGGCCAAAACTGCTTCTCTTAAATTAGGTTTCATCTCAAAAGATGATCACTTACAGACTCTGTACAAAACTGAAGTGCTAGTTACATTAGTTAGTGTTTGTTTCTACACCTAAACATCCTGGTTTGCATACAAAAAAAATGGTTATCTAGTTGATCAGCAAATATTCCCTTATCAGCACTTGACAACCACAAACTCATAGCTGTGTTGCTTTCTTCTCTTTGTTTCCATCTACTGATACCAGATACCTCAACAGCTTCTGATCATCTGAACTAACAAGCTGCATTCTACTGCTACCCTGGAGCCTCCCGCAGACCTGTCTCTCCTTCACTCATCCTATGAAGTTTAATCCCTACATGTTGCTCTAAACACCTTCCCCAAATCATTCTCCCACAAAAGCTGTATTCTTCTGGACATCAACAAAATCTTGAACTGAACGACAACATGATCTTACAGCAGTCTGAGAAAACTTACCGAAGGCTATGGATGCTGCTAATACTCTTCACATTAACAATAAAATATTAAAAAAAAAAAATCTTAACTGTTTGTAAAAGATTACTCCAATGATGATTTAATAAATAAACAATATAGCTTTATCATTATTATTATTACATACTATATTATTTAGCAGGGATCTTATGAGGTTTGGTGACAAGTCTCCTCAATTCACAAGAATCTTTCTTAGGATTTTTGCAGAATACAGGACTGCACTTTTCTGCAGGTTGGCAATTCCAACAGGACCCAATTCCAACAGGAGTAATTGTCATCTTAAGTCTCACACAATGTCTTCATCTTTCTGACTGGGTCCTGATATTTCTCAAGTTTTTCAATTTCTTTGTTACCTACTCTGTTGTCATAGGGAATTGCAAAGTCAATGACCTTACACTGTCTGTTTCATTTTGTCCTCTATAATCATAACTGATCTCCTTGTTTCAATAGCATGGTCAGTATTAACGGGAAAGCCTAATAAAAACCCAAAGTTCTTATTCTCTATCACAATCTCTGGTTTGTGTCCATATCACTTTTCTGTTATTTAAAAACCACACACTTGGCTAACTTTCCAATGCACTCTTTTACCCACATAATCATGCCTGCACTTACCTAAAATCCAAGTGTTCAATCAACGTAACAATGAAAGCATGCACATGTGTAGAAACAATTTTATACAGTAGAAATGGAAATCAAATTGCACTGATCTTAGGAATGTAAGACATCTTTTTTTTTACCTCAAGGAATGTTTGTGATTGTTATAGTTTATAGGAACAAGAATTGTACTTTGTAAAAATCAATCAATGATTATTTGATGAGATTAAAACTAATTAACCTTCAATGTTTCTGGTTCTCATGAAAGCAAAAGGGAATATTTTCCCCTTATATAATTATCAGAGCTCTCTGTTTAAGTATTTTGTTTTTTTAAATAACTCAGTTGATTGGGTTAACAAGGAGGGTTGTTTTGACCTTCTGTAACTTATTTTCTGCTATTTTCTATAACTTAAAATAAAAATAATCCGTGTAAAACTCACATATAAGTTTTCACTCAGCTCAAAGGTCTCCCTTTCCAATAAAGTTGGCTAATATAATTACTCAGATCTTACTAACGTGATCAGCAATTTTTTGAGAAACTTCAAGGTCAAAAACAAAAAGAAATCTTTAATTTGCTCTGAAGTTTACAATTCCTTCCAGCCAGGATTTTATTTTACAAATTAATACATCTTTTAAAATACGTTTAGAAGTTTCCAATTTGTTATCATGTAAGAGGATATATATTAAATAGATTTATTTAAAACTAGGTAGGATATGAAAGTATTTTGTTGTAAGTGAATAAACATTCCTTTAGATAATTTATAAGGCAAGCAGCATGCTCAATATAAAAATATCATGCCTGTCATCTAGATGAAATATATATAAAATATATAGCATGCACATCTTGATATATATGATGTACTAAAAAGGGGGTAAAAAAATGATTATGACTGACAGAGGAATGAATTTGGGGATGCGTTTAAAAAAAAAAAATTTAAGGGAACCACTCACGTTCTGGGGGTTTAGATATCCACTGTCCAAGTTGTCCTAGCAGAGCGTCTGTGATAACAAATATATATTTGTAGGCAGTTCTCTAGTGACTACACTAAATAATAACTTTGCAAGAAATATTTACAAAAACTTTATACTGAAGCCAAGATGATGACTTTAATGATCATTATGATGAATTATGTAAATGGAGTAAATGTATCTGGATGTAAATCCATCACTGAGCTTGTATTTATTTAGCATGCTAAACATAATTTAAGCTAAAGTCAGGTTTATTAACAACACGTGTAGTAATTATGCTTCATCTGCAACTGCAGATATAGGAAAACATATAAAAAGTAAAATTCTCACACAATGTAAAAAATGTAAAGTAAAATATTATGTAAGTATGAAAGGAATAAAATGGAACAGTTATAGAATAGGAGGAATAACAATGAGAAAGTAAGTTATTAGAAATATTAATTACAATAATAACAACAATGTTACAGTTATTAATGATTAGAAAGTAATGCATTCATGTAATTCTGTTAAAAGCAAGGTAACAAAATGATAATGATATTAAGATGAGTAAAAGAACAACGATTGACATTCCCACCCAACAACAGATTGAAATTTCATGTCATTGATGCACACTTAAAAGAGTTGAGATGGAGAGAAGAAACATTCCATGCTGGTAAATGTAAGTTATAAGAAATCACATCAAAATACACCACTGTTTGATACAAACATTTATATATATAATCATTAAGTAGGATAAATGAACAATATATGACAGTAAAGATATATATCTATATATACATATATAGAAATATGGTAATAATATGAATGAATTGTGAATTAAAAACCAAAACAAAAAAACTGGGGTGGTGGTGGTGGTGGTGGTGGGTGAGAATGAACAACTACAAAAGTAATTTTCAGAAACATCACCTTGAGAGAAAAATTGTCGTCGAGAGACAGAACAAATGAATGATATGATTTTTACTTATTTTTTTTTTTATAATTCCTTTTTTTTTTTACATCATGCTAAAAACCATGATTTTTAAATGAGTAGGATCTTCAAATTTAGATCTAAATAACTGATGTTAGTAGCTCGTTTGGAGAGAAAAAGAATAATTTGTTTAATCCCTTTTAACGCTTACCTCATCCTGCAAACTGTGGTGGTGATGTTCGTCCATTAGTTTCAATCATATTATCAAAAGAAATATATTCTAGCAAGACAAAGCAGGCAAACGGATGTAGTGTCATTGCAACTCAACTCAAAATCATTGACAAAATTAACAAATAAATGACAACATAACAGAAAGAAAAGGTGCTTTACACAAAAGATTATCTAACGCCCACAGCAGATATATAGGCACACACCCATATATATATATATGTATATATATATATATATATATATACATTTCTTAATATATATATTTCTTTATTGCCCACAAGGGGCTAAACATAGAGGGGACAAACAAGGACAGACAAAGGGATTAAGTCGATTACATCGACCCCAGTGTGAAACTGGTACTGTATTTATCGATCCCGAAAGGATGAAAGGCAAAGTTGACCTTGGCGGAATTTGGACTCAGAACGTAAAGACGGACGAAATACCACTAAGCATTTCGCCCGGCGTGCTAACGTGTCTGTCAGCTTGCTGCCTTATATATATATATATATTATATATATATATATATACACACACACATTGAAAGGAAAAATACAAACAATAAAATGTGATTTCATTCCCCTTTCTTTCTATTAAGTGTTGCTAATAAAAAAACTATGAAAAAGCAATGCTTAAATTCCTCCCTGCTACTCAGTCCAACACTTGATAAATGCTGCAACTGTTATAGATTCCTTGCGGGTATCCACTCCTTCTTTTGGGAACTATCATGAAACCAGTAACATATTATAAATCTGTACTCTCCTCTTTCAGAGTTATCAAAGCAAAAAGGAAATATGTGAAAATAAGAACTTACACAACAAAATATTGGGAACAACCATTGATATCTCCTCATAACTTATATCTTCACATTAAATAATGGCAAATAACTGTCACAGGGTTTTGTTTTCAACAAAGCCTTTACAGTATATCAAAATACAAGTAAAAGCTGATGACCATACAAACTAATCATTTTGAGAAGATAATTAAAACACTTTTTAGTGTTTGCATATCAAATAATATACAGCTATTTTTTTATCAGCCGATATACAAGTATATATAATATACAAGTATTTTTGTATATTATTTTTGGGGAAAATAGGATATTCAAATTCCAAGTATTCTAGATTTAATTTGTATTTTTTTGAGCGTTCATAATTTCTGTTGAACAATATTAGTATCAGTTTTAGATAAAGCAGATAAAAAGTTCCGTGGGAAAGGAAGAAATTTATCCTGATATTTTTAAGAACTAAGAATAAAAGATCACAAAATGAACTTAGAAACCAGTCACAAATCTTCAGTAATTTAGTAATAATATAGAAAAGATTTATCCCTTTATTGGAGAAAAAAAAATGTTCCAAACTAGTATGGTCAAAAAGAGACTTATTTTTGAGTTGACTGTTCAACTAATCAACTATCATCGAATTCCTTTTCAGTGAAAACACACAGAGAAGAGAATATATTATTCATCACAGCTGAGATATAACAAAACAACTTTCTACTTTACAACTGAAATCACAATATTCAGTGGGACAAGCTTATTGCGAAATTGGCTGCAGAAAATTGGGCCGATCTGAATTTAGTGATAAATTTGTGAACGAAGCTTTATAATGTGTTTTTGTAGGAGACTAATTAAATAAATCAAAGACATAGAGATCAATCAAGATCAAATCATTGGGTGGAATGACTTTCAGTAACTGAATCGCAGCATAAATAAATAAAAAACCCTAGGAAACCATTATTTCAAAAGCTATCAGAAAAGTTGTAATGGAAAAAAAATTGGTAAAACTTGCTAAATATATTTGATAAGGTTCACTGACTTGTATTAGTGTAAAGTTAACTTTGAGATGGCACCATAAGTTATTGGAAGATGATAAAAGAAATTTCTTATTAAGACATTTTGTTCTTTGATTGCTTAGAGGTTTGGAAATATTTTTGTTTCATTTGAGTAAATCATCTTTCCGATAGCATCACCTTTATTCTTTAACCCATTTAACACCAACCCACTCAAGAACATCCATGGTTCTATCATACACATTTCCAGTTTTTAAGTGATATAAATTAAAACCTTCCATCCAAATTTCGGGTTAATTTACATTCCAAACACCGTCTTAATAATGACAAACTTATTTTACTAAATTCTTCAGTTTTCAAAATTAATTGAAATAAAGGTGGCATATTCCAACAGAAATATGGTAAAAAATTGTTAAGATTCATATAAAAAAAAATTGAATAAGGTTTTTTCTTAGCTTTGCAAAGCTAATACAGCTATTTTAATCATCACAGTGTAGCTACAAGTCTTCTCTGATCAAGGTGACCTGTGACATATAGATCGTCGGTCAAATAAGAAGGTATGATATGCATATATATAGCACCTGATATGTGATACTTCGTTCTTGGGGAGAGAAAATGCTATCCAAAATAAACATTGATAGCCTAGGATGAACCTATACACATACATATATACACACTGCATAGAAAGCATCGGATTTAATTTTGTTCCATTGAAAAGGTAATCTCAAAATGTCAGCTCTTTTCGCTTTCCTTCAAATGGTCAATTTATCTTCTTTCACTTTCCTATTAATAAAATGTTTATTCTGTGTCTTCTAAACTGAGTATACCAATACAGAACCTGTGTTGTGAATAGAAAGTGTGTTTTACCAAGCAATGGCTAAGGATGAAATTATCCCAGTAAGGAAACTTAAACAACAAAAAATGGTTAAAATTCATAAACTAACATTTCCACTTACACACATAATGTCAAGATAACAATTTTCTCCCTAAATTTAAATGGATTGAAATTTATCATGATGATAATGATGAGTATCATTGTCTTGGTTAGCATCATCATTATTACTATTGTCATGATGATTATTGCAAGCAATATGTATCAGTTTTAAATCATGGAAATGCCTAGAAAACAGCTTCTCTCCATATCCTGTTACTTAACTTATTCCTAAGAACACATCAAGTCAATAAAGCTTTATATATATACATATATCAAACTGTCTAACTCCTTCTAGCGTGGGTCTGACAAATTGAGATGGAAATAGGATTTTTCATGGTTGGATGCTCTTCCTGTTGCCAACAATTACCTGTATTGCAAGTAAGGGATTTTCCATTTAAGAAAAATTCCAAAGCACAGAGCTTGGGGATGATTTATTGATAAGAAATGTCAGCAACACCAGTTGCAGATCAGCTACAAACACTCATGTTACCTTTGTAACCACAGTTCAGCACAGATTATAAACAAACAAACACACACACAGGGTTTCTAACAGTTTCTATTAAATTTCTTCTTAAGGCATCAGTAAGCCTGAAGCTATGGTGGGAGACGCTTGACCAAGGTGCAATGTAATGGGATTGAAGAACTAAATCTGAGGCCATGTTGTTGAGAAGCAACCAATTTCAATTTCATAGCCATGCCTACACATACACACACACACACACACACACACACCACACACACACACACACACACACACACACACACAGTGTCAACCAAAAGCTCAAAAATATTTTCCATTCTGTATAGTTCATTTTTATGAGCAAAGAATACATAAATTCGGTTATCTCTCTCATTGCTTTGCTAAACAAACAAGCAATTCATTCAAAGAGATAGAAATTAATAAAAACACGAAGAATGACCAAAATATTTTTCACCAAAATTACTTTCATTTGAAATGTATTTTTTGTACAACTTGTCAAACCACAAGACAAGATGACACTATATCTTTTCACTAGAAGCAGCAGCTTTGTATACATATGTCTATATATATCTTATTTGGTATATATAACCAAGACATAATGTATGTATGTATGTATGTATGTATATTTTTCTTAGTAGAATATAAAAGCAGAAGAGTTTGTATTATATTCAGTCAGCTAGACAAATGATAACTGAAAAAATAAGACTAATAACAGTTTGGTAAAATATGAAGTAATAATTTAATTAGGTTTATTATATATTTGCGAATTCTTCAGAGGATTTTGGTTGCATTCATCTTGAATAAAAAAAATAAATAAATACTTTTCAATAATTGATATCACATACACTTTTTATTACTGCTCTCTCTCTCTCTCTCACTATGTATGTATGTGTGAGTATTATATATACATACACTCACACACACATGCATCAAACGTACAGACATAAACACACAGAGAGTCTAGTATACTTATATGTACATAGACACACTAACATACATAAATATATTCATAACTGTGTATAGATATATAAGTATATATATATATATATATATATATCGATCGTTTGTAGAAATACATGAATCTGGAGGAGAAGCACATTCTAAGATGTAGAGCAGTTAATATTATAGTAGAGTAGGTTGGTTTATGGGGTTACCCTGGGCTTCTTGCTCATAAGAGGTTTAGCCTTATGGCATATCTTCAGACCTTGAACACTGCTGGCCTGAGGCTGCTTTAAAATATGGAGTGGGGAAAAGCCTTATTTTTAAGGGTAAAACCCTAGATGATTAAGCTCCCTTTGCCATTGTCCATTGATCTTTGACCGTGCTGACATCTTTGGTAACTGCAAGATGGCAGCACGGCCGAAGATTGATGGACAATGGCCAAGGGAGATAATCAACTAGGGTTTTTACCCTTAAAAACAAGGCTTTTCCACACTCCATATTTTAAAGAGGTCTCAGGCTAGTAGTGTTTGAGGTCTGAAGAAATGCTGTAAGGCTAAACCCCTTATGAGTGAGAAACCTGTGGTAACCCCATAAGCCAGCCTACCCCACTATAATGTATATATGTATGCAGTTGCTGTCTGTCAAGGCTGCAGGCAACTCAGATTCTTATGATAGTTTTTCTATAGCAGAAATGGAAGGTTGGTTTGTCACTAAGTCAATCCTCTTGAAGGGCCCTTTAAACAAGACCTCAGTCCATCACAAGGTTAACCTCAGCTGCTGCTGCAGGTTCTCATTTTCAGTTGAGTAGACTGCCGGCTGGTTTGGGCTCAAAGGCATGGCCTAATAATTGTGATCCCAACACTAACATTTATGTCACATGCTGTTTGTGTGTGTGTGTGTGTATTGATTTGATTTCTTTGTTGATTGAACTTTCAGGAGTTTGCTCCCTTGTTTTGAAAGAAATTTTCATTTACAATGATTACTTTTCTTCCTCTTACAGTTGTAATTTCATTTGATTAAAAATTATATTTGATTCATCATATTAAGAATGACACTTGCACCTAATTCTACAATGAGATATTTTTAACACCATTGACACCACCGGATTGAATGGTAGACCCAAGTGTTGAAACCATAGTGATATCAGTTTGGTAGCTGATGATGGGAATACACATTTGTGATGCTCAATTGTTAATTTCTTATATCTTAGTCTCATTATTCTACATTGCCCTTCACTCTAGTAAAGTGGACAGGATTTGTGGATTTATAGTTTGTGGAGATCACTTATATTGGTACTGTTTGGTTTTCTCCATAGGTAGCCTAATTAGGCTTAGATAATGCTTAGTTATTTGTGCCAAGTTTTGGGAGTTTCTGTGTGTGTGTGCGCATATACACATACACACACACACACATATATATATATTGGAGGTGTACTTGCCAGGCAAATAATTTCATCTGAGACAGTATGTTGAAACTAAAACAAATACACCATGGAAGACATATATGAACCAGTCAAAAGCATACAAAAACTTCCATAAATATTTATTATCTGGTGTCAAAATTTTCATCACACTATATGTGACCTGATTGCTGACACAATTCCAATATATAAATATCGATATCGCTATTTGTCTATCTATCACTCTCTATATAAATACATACACACACACACACAAGCATGTACTTCAATTATTAGAATTAGTTTTCTACCCCCGCCACCCAGTCTCTCTCATGTTTTATTTCTTCACCAATGTAAAGAGTGAATGTATATCTTATAAATCATTTATAAAATAAATGATTTATAAAACAGTAAAATTGTTTATTTAAGGCAAACAGGAGAAACAAAAGTACTGAAGATAAAATACTGCAAATATTAGATTAGAAATCTTATTGAATTCCTTCTATTACCTACAGATGACTTCAATAATACCATGTTTCATAATATATATATATACATATATATATATAACGATAAACATCACCCTTTTCAAGCCTAGCCAGGCTCATGGGCCCGCTTTCCATGGCGTATGTGTTCCTCTCAGCTGGACGGGAAGCCAGTCAATCACAGCGTTACTCAAGAAATAGGAAGAGAAAGTGAGAGAAAGTTGTGGCGAAAGAGTACAACAGGGGTCACCACCACCTCCTGCCGGAGCCTCGTGGAGCTTTTAGGTGTTTTCGCTCAATAAACACACACAACACCCAGTCTGGGAATTGAAACGGCGATCCTCCGACCGTTAGTCCGCTGCCTTAACCACTGGGCCATTGCACCTCCACTACACATACATATATATATATGTGTGCATTTTCCACAGCAGTTCTACAGTATAGTCATTGTAAATTTATCTATGAAAAATTGTTTACAAAGCCAAACAAGCAGTGCCTTTTTCTTCCAGTTGTAGTAAAAAAAAAAAAAAAGCATTTATTTTACATGTTTTCTAATGTTGATCTTCATTACATAGATCGCTATGGCAACTGGCTTCAATTTTTATTTCATTGTTGCCAGGGATCTGTTCTACAAGGTTTGATATATTGCTACCTCAGCACGAGTAACTAAATAACAACATGACAGAGAATTAAGTGAATTAATGAACATCAATGCTTCTTGTCTTTTGTATGTGCATGTGGAGAGAGAGAGAGATGGAGAAAGAGAGAGAGAGAGAGAGAGATGGAAAAAGAGAGAGAGAGAGATGGAGAAAGAGAGAGAGAGAGAGGGGGGAGAATGTTCTGCTTTGTGTTGGATATTCTAGCTGGTAATGTGTTAATTTGCAGCACTGTACTCATGATACAATGTAAAAGCTGTTTAAAAACAGTTTTATTTTTTAATATAAATTTCATTACTGAAGTTTAATTGTTTTTCTGGCAATAAAACTATGCTCTCAGTACCCAATGTTTCGTCCATGGTATGACACATGTTGTACATGCAAGGGAAGGATAAAAGGTCTTTTGTTTTTCAAGCTGGGTTGAATTCTGTGCAGTAGTAGAGGAGGTCTACCAACACTAACAGAACAGGAGGAAGGCACAGGAAAGAAGGAAAATATTCCTAAAAGTCAGCAAGAGGTGCACAAGTTTAACAAGAACAAGATTAATCCTGAAGCTTCTAGACGTTTATGACCAGAAATAATCATACAACAATATCGAACAGACAAATTTTAAACTGATATGTACAGACTGTCTGACAATGAACAACAAGAAATGAAAAATGAATACACTTAACTGTAGAACAAAGAAATACCAAAATCTTGAAAATTTTACCAAATATACTAAACAAAAACTACTCAAAAAAGCCTCAGTCCATTACAGGAAAAAAAAAACAACCCAAAATCTTATTCATTTTTAAAAAAAAAAATTCATGGACAATCATTAATACTATTTCTAACTGCTTGGAGTGTGGTCTTTCTGTTCATCTTCTTTAATAATAGAAGCTTGAAAACCAAACTGTGATAATTAATATTAGAATTTATAAGGATTTTCTAGATAGTGTACATTTTAATAATTGCTTTCTTTTGATAAAAGTCATATACTCATAACTAAGTAATAAGCACCATTGTTTATTAAAGGATATAGTTGCTCATTCCCCACCCCCATAGTCGTCTAGTATAGGGTCTTAGACAAAACGTCAACTATTTCAATTATGGATTCAAAGTGGTAGGTTGCTAAGTAGAATTCCTCTGAAAATTTGTTCCATTTCATGTCCTTCCATAAGGAAGCAAGCCTTTCTAAGTTAGTATATCTAATGATCCCCTTCCTGATCCTTTGAAACTAAAATATATATTTGTATTGCTGGTACATCTTAAAAACTCGTAAACCAGAAATCAGAATTTTCTCCTCTTCTTTTGTGATGAATGTGCACTATCTTTATCAATCCTGAAACCTTACATATCAGATCCTTGAATTAATAATGCCTTAAGCTGTCTTAAAACCAACAAGCAAACAATTTTCCCTCTAAACATGCATATTACCTATACAGATAAAATGATGCTGTTTCAATCCATGTTATTTTTCTAAGCAGTGATTTACCTTAATGGGGACATGTGAAATATACTTAATATTAAATTTGTTTCTGTAAAAAAATGTTCACTACTTGTCTACCTTCCTGATATGTTGCTACATTTCAGAGTGAGTTGATTTACCAGAAAATTGGAGAGAAAGAGAGAACAGATCTATCCAGTCAAGACAAGAAATAATATTTGCTTGTTAATGAGGTGAAATGGTAGAGTAAGCAAGAGTGCTGGAAAGAATGACTGCTTCATGGTACTTATGCCAACTCTCTGCCTTCCGAATTCAAATCCACCAGCATTCTGGGATTGATATTAAAAAAGTATCAATCCAACAATTAGAGGATCAGGTAAGATCTCTTGAAGTAACTGTTCTGGCACTTTGCCTTTTAACAGCAACATTTGTGACAATATTAATGTTGAGATGTATTGGTAATGGCTTTTCCTTTGGCTAAAATTAGGGGCATGAAAATGAGAAACTTGCATATATAGGTAACTGACAGCTTTCCTCAAAAAAGTGTTTTGTCCAGGCTTAATCATATACGTGCAGTCACATGAGTAATTTTGACTGATGGAGTTCAATGAACTTTGCTTGCGAAGACCTATTGAGGCAAGTGTAAACAAATCAAAATCGCTGATGTGGCCGACGACAGTACTGCCTGATTGGCTCTCGTGCTGGTGACACGTGAAAAGCACCATTCGAGCGTGATCATTGCCAGCGTCGCTTTACCGGCACATGTGCTGGTGGCATGTGAAAAACAACATTCAAGCGTGGTCATTGCCAGTGCTGCCGGGCTGGCTCCTATGCAGGTAACATGTAAAAACACCTTTTGAGTGTGGTCGTTGTCAGAACCGCCTGACTGGCCCTTGTGCCAGTGGCATGTAAAAGCACCCACTACACTCTCGGTGTGGTTAGCATTAGGAAGGGCATCTAGCTGTAGAAACTTTGCCAGATCAGATTCAGCCTGGTGCAGCCCCTGACTCACCAGTCAAACCGTCCAACCCATGCCAGCATGGAAAGCGAACGTATGATGATGATGATAAATATATTATACCAATTTCAAATCTACAAGTGAGCTAATCTAAAACATATAAAATCTTAAGCTATAGGTATCATACAAAGATTGGAAACAATGGTCCTACAGAAGGATTTTTGTAAAGAATTTATATAGTTGTGCACTAATTGATGCATTCCCGATCCACATTCTTCAAACCTAATTAATGCAACTATCTGAGTTGACCGGATAAAGGGCTTTAAGAATTTTATAATATCTTTCTTGAATTATAAAAAGAAAAACTGATTATTTTAGTTGGAGAAATAGACAGGTTTTAAGGAGATGGAGTTACAAATTTTGTCAAAGACTATTTTAGAAAACATATAGGAAAAGAATTTATCAAGGAATAAGTTTTACATAGCTGTCATACATCAATTCCATTAATGTTTTTTTATAGTCCTGTTCTTTTTCTGTCTTGCAAGTTACTTGGCAACCTCACTAGTGCTAATGGCACAAAAGAAAAAAGTATCCAGTACACCCTTTAAAGTGGTTGATATTAAGAAGGGTATCCAGTCATAGAAACCATGCCAAAGCTAACACTGGAGCTCAATGCAGCCCTGTGGAACCATCCAACCCATGTCAGCATGGAAAACAGACATTAACTGATGATAATGATGATGATGATAATGATGACTTAGATCATCTATATTGTAAATGATGTTTGTTTATAAAGTCAATTGTTTTCCAAACTGTTATTTTTCAGAATGTTTGCTCGAAATCTCAGAGTTTGCAATCTTTTTATGTAATAAGATTAAACAAACAAACTTGTAATGAAGGAAATATACTAACAAATTGCAATTTTTTATATTTCTGCAAATTTTTTTATTTGGCATTCATTTCAGAAATGATTTGTTACAACTCACCTCACTCTTTTGAAACGTGAATAAAAGCTTAACATGTAGAGATCTGAAGTGAAATTAGCTAATAAAAATATTAATCCAGGATTTTAGCATTAATGATTTTTATATGATAAATGTATAAAATTATAATACTGGAACAACTGTAATGGAGATTCATTACTGGAGATTAACTGCTGCTTGGATAAATTTTATCAATTTAGAATGTTTATTAATCATAACTGATAGAGATAACGACAGATTAAATAGTTTTCTAAAGCTTTAAACATATTTCTAAAAATTGTAAGAGAAAAAAAAAATAGTAGTTTTCTTAAAGAGTCAGTTAAGTTTACTATATAGAAATATCGAAGTCTTAATAGCAATTTTTATAAGTATCTGATAGTTTAATAAAAGGAAAATCATTTAAAAGTTAGCTTACATGAGAAAGAGAGAGAGAGAGAGGGAGAAAGAGAGAGAGAAAGAGAGAGAGAGATAGATAGAAAGAGAGAACAAAATAAAAGGTTATACATACTATTTTAATTTATGCTACGTTCTTACAATAAATTTGCAAAATATGGTTTCTGGAAATTTTTGCAACAGAAAGCATTTAGAATAAGATTTCCAAACATAAAAGAAGGCTTCCCCAAATAGCAGAACATTAAATAAATAAATATATAAATATATAGATAAATAAACAGCGATGCAGAACTTGCTTTAAAATGGGATGTCTCTCGATATTATAATTACCACATTGTTCTTGCGAGCGGGAAAACATTTGTTCCAACCACTGTGTGTGTGTGTATATATATACATGTGTGTATATATGTATAAATATATATATATATACACAAATACATATATACATACACACACAGAAATGCACATATACAAATGCATGCATACATGAACATATATATATTTGTACATGTACAGAGCTAAATATATATATATATATATATATATATATATATATATATATATACACACATGTATATATATGTGTCTAAGTGTGTGCGTGTGTATACATGTATATATATGTGTGTCTAAGTACACACACATTTGAACACAAACGCATATATATGCAAGTATATAAATGTATATATACATGCATATACACATATATGTAGCAACACATACATATATATCTAGGATACAAAACCAGCTTTTATAATGGAGAGACAAAATACAGTCAACTGAATCTACTTCAGTATATTACTGGTTCTAATTCTCATATTCTAGGTATATGGAAAATATATTCAGACCCAGCTGGATTTCAATTCAAAACTGAGAGGGATGTGACCAAATTTATGTTAATATTCTATATTTCTGAAGTACACACTTAATCACTGGCATGCACACAACTGCACACATGTGCACACACTGATTATTTGATGAAAATACTAAACTGTTTTATTAGATGCCTACTCAGTTATGTAATGAAGCTGTATATATATATTAAAGCTAGAGAAGTATGCTTAGTTCACACAGCAAATGAAAAGAAAATCTTCCAGAAAAACTGGCAGTGTTTTATATGAAAACTAAATATAAGAAAAAGAAAAAAGAAATGAAACAAAAGTTACAAATATAAGCAACAACTTGTAAAATTATCCCCAGAAGACTATTTCAAAATCATGCAAAAGTGAAAACTAATAGCAAATAAGGAAAACATTAAGCCGAAAAAATAGTGCAGTGAACAACTGTGAATGATTCTGTCTGAAACATTGAAATATAGAGAAGGATGACATTTTTGAAAAGTATGATGAAAGGGTAAAAAGAACATTGTACTGTATCACCAATAACAGCCAAAAGAATGGAGGAGGACAACATCCAGGCATGCAGAAGTACCGAAAATGTGTACTACCATGGTGAAAGAAATGAGAGAGAAGTTTAAACGTACGCTTAGCAGTGTTACTCTGGGTGTTACTGCGTAAATTCAAAAAGTTCGGACGGGCTGGAAACAACAAAAATAAATCAGAGTATTTACAAATTATTTGAAAGTAATAATTAATAGCTTGCATATCTGATTAGGACAAATACATATATGTATATATATATATCTACATATATGTGTGTGTGTGTGTATATATATATATATATATATATATATATATATATATATATATACACATACATACATGTGTATGTTTACTCACATTTATACATGTATACAAACATACATATTTGTGTATATGTATGTTTACTCACATATATACATAAATATATATATACACACACACATACATATGTAGGGTGAAACCAACTTGTTTTCAGACAGCAAAAGTCAGTCACCCATTTGATGCCAGTGTGATAGAAAAAATACAATTAAAAAATAATAAAATAAAACCCCTGAAAAAGGTAAACATCTATGATGTTCACAAACCCACATTCAGCTTCATCCCAATATATCTATATGAAAATAAAAACAAATAAAGAAAAACTGTATGGTTTACAGTCTAACTGAACTTGGGTTCTTGGATAAATCACACAGCTGAAGTATTACTTTTATACCAATGCTGTTGTATTTATCAAGACTTATATTATAAAAAATCTGTAAGTTCTTAAAATTCAAAGGGTGAAGAAAACATATAAAAATAACACAAAAGACTCTTTCAAAAATCATAGGTTTTAAGCAAAAATATTTGTTTAAATTCTTTCTATAATTATGTTTATTCAACAGTTTATGGGTTTAGTTTGAATTGTTCCCAAATCACAAGGATTTAATGCCATGTGATTAAATGGAAAGTTATTCAGTTTGTTTGTAGTTAGGTCATTCATTTATATTAGCAGTTTGTTATGATTTGGAAGTTTTTGTTATATCTATATTATTTTATATAATTTTTTAATAAGTGATTTATTAGGTTAATTTATTTTCAATTGTTAAATATTTATTTAGTAGATATTGGTGTTTGCTAGTTTTTTTCCTTTGCACATGGTTTGGAGACATTGGTTTAAAGGTACATTGTTATACTAGTTTACATTCAATTTGTGTTAGGAGTGTTTTCATATTTGGAACGTGTGATTGGATGCAAAACAGTATATCTACTCATCTGTGTTCATTAATTTATATGTTTAAAATTCTAGGTTTGCTATTCCTTGGGTTGTCATTATTTTCATTATTTTCTATGTTATGTGTTGGTGATTCAGTAAATTTTGCTGAATACATTTTGTTTGCTATTTCTATTTTGTTCTATAGTTTTTGAAATAGCAATGTCCTTTTTTGGAAGAAATTTCTTTGTTTTACAGGTACTACTTTTTAATTTCTAGCTTTGGAGCTACATGTTCATATGGCTTTGTTTACATTCAGTGATGGTATTAGTAATAGTAAGAAGGTGTAGACATAATGGACATATCACTCTTGCTACATGTCTACTAATTCTCAAGCAGCATTTGTTTTCAATGCTGTTGACACTGCTGGATTGAATGGAACTGCCCAGGTGTCAAAACCATAGTGATATCTATTAGGCAGTCGATGATGGGAATGCTTGATATTCTTGTTGCCTATGAATCCTTTATATTTTGGGTCTCTTTATTCTGAATTGTCCTTCATTCTTATAAGGCTGAACATGTCTAAAGATTAATGGTGATTATACAGATATTGATATTGCATGATTATCTTCATTGATAATCTTAAGCTAGGATGATATTTAATTAATGGTTTCTAGTTCTGAGAGGTTCTGGGGCATATATGTTTTTTCGCAAGTTCGGTACCAGTCAAGTGGAGTCAAATAGCTGGTCAAAACACATACTGAACATTCTGATAAGTAGATACACAAATACAAATATATACACATACTATACATAGTAACACAGATATAGGCAAACCAACACACACAAAAACAAACATATATGAATATGCATATACACATACATGCATGTATATAAAATAATAGAATAAACTGTCCTTAATTAGTTTCATTGATGAATGATCCAATTGTTTTATCAATTGAGTTCTCTACACAATGTATGTATAAGTGGCTGAGTATTCCACAGATACTTGTGCCCTTAATGTAATCCCTAAGCAGAATTGGTATGACAAAGTGTGTGGCATACTTGCCTCTTTGAATTAATAACAAGCAAGTTTATCTGATGGAAGTTATGGAATCACAATTGCTACTTGCGGTCTAGAAGCAATATGGTATACCTTGCTCGAAGGCTGGCAGCCAGCCATTTGCATCAAAACGGACATGTTTACACTAGTGCTTCAAATACTAAAGTTGAATGTTTCAACCAAATAAAACTATTTGATTCTGGCAACTGCATTTCGTCGCAACAATTTATTCAGCTAAAACTGAAAGCAATTATTTTCACAACGTCAATCAGAAAGTTCTCTGAGACATGTCTTTCTGCAGTGAAATATAACAATGACAAAAGAAAAATTTCTTCCGGCACATCACTCTGACAACATTCCATCACATACAAACAGTGAGTGGACACACTACAAAACTACATTCCTAAGTATTTTTGCTAGTCTTTTCCTTTGCACATGGTTTGGGGACGTTGGTTTAAAGGTATATTGTTATGTTAGTTTACATTCAATTTGTTTTAGGAGTGTTTTCATTTTTGGAACTTGTTATTGGATGCAAAACAGTATATCTACTCATCTGTGTTCATTAACCCTTTTGTTACCATATTTCTATTGAGATGCTCTGTGTTTCTTTCAATTAATTTTAAATATAACAAAGAATTTAGTAAAATAACTTAGTTATCATTAAGCTAGAGTTAGGAAAATAAATTGTGACTAAGGTTTGGTGGAAGATTTTAATTCCAAACTTATGAAAACAAGACATTTGTACTACAGAGCCAGAGGCGGTTTCAGCCGGGTTGGCATCAAAAGGGTTAATTTATATGTTTAAAGTTCTAGGTTTGCTATTCCTTGGGTTGTCATTATTTTCATTATTTTCTATGTTATGTGTTGGTGATTCAGTAAATTTTGCTCAATACATTTTGTTTCCTAGACTTCACAAAATAACAAAGACTCATTTTGCTTGGTAATGTTATCTCACCTTCAGTCTTCAGACATATTGCAGATTGCACAATAATTATTCTCAACTGAATCTTCATTAAACAACAGAATGCAATTTTTTGTGGATTCCAGTTGCTGTTACAAAAACAGCTAACAAAATCTTATGCTACAATTCAATACAGCCTCAACGAATACTTTATATTTCAAGCTGTGACTGTTAATGTATATTGAAAGGAGAGCATTAGAGACTCATCTACTTGAGAAATTCTCACTGAAATTGAAACAAGCAATCACCAAAGCTCATTCTCTGGAAGCTGCTCAAAGAAATGCAGAGGTTAACCAGTAATTTTTCCTTTCTTTCTATATGCCCTATCTGGAACTCTCGCTGAAATAGAATCTTGTTTTCTTAGCAATGAGTAAACTGTTGACACAAATCAACCTAAAGGTTTTTCTGTGTTAGCTCCTACCATGACAATTTTACTTGTTCAGTGAAGAAGGAAACTTGGTACAACTGCAAAATGGCTGAATATTTTTCATAATCATGTCAGTCAAAAAATACCACAACTTCAGTACCAACCATCTTTTGCTACAACAAGGATACCACCTAAGAAATTGACTTGAAAAAAAATGTTAGTATCATTGTATATATAGTTAGCCAATATATTCTTTTCTACTGTAGGTGCAAGGTCTGAAATTTTTGGGGAGGGGGCCAGTTGATTAGATCGACCCCAGTATGCAACTGATACTTAATTTATTGACCTTGAAAGGATGAAAGGCAAAGTCGGCCGTGACAGAATTTGAACTTGGAACATAAAGACAGACAAAATACTGCTAAGCATTTCACCCGGTGTGCTAACGTTTCTGCCAGCTTGCCACCTTGGCCAGCCAATATATTGAGGTTTCACTTGATTTGGAGAATTGCATGAATTTCTCTTTCCCAACATTTCAGCAATGTCCTTGAATTGACAGGACAGCTAAAACCAAACAGACTGTTTTTCCATCTTCCATCTTGTGTGTTAGGTGTATTTAATTTAGCTGTTTCATTTAACTTTTGTACAATAGTTACAGAACATGATTTTAAAAATAACTTCCTATGTTTAAATACAGCAATCATTTCATTTAAAAGTCATCTTAATGTTGCTTGTTCCAATGTCCTGATCCCACCAATACAACAATTTAAAATCAATTGCTACTAAACCTAGCTGTTTTCCTCAACCTAATGAAATGTTTATAAAGAAAGAAATTAAACATGTTGATGGTATTATTCATTTTCTATTATTGAAAGATCTTATATGTTCTATTTTGTATACTAAATTCTCCAACAAATTGGATATGAAAGCAGTACACCATTAGATTCCATTTAACAATGACTGTAGGTGATACAAAGTATTTCAAAGTGACAGTTAAACATGTCATTTTACAAGGTTACTGTTTGGTATGAATAATGCCTTAAGACTGCTTCAAAGAGTGATGGGTGGTATAATTACTGATAATGAAATTTGAGTAGTTCAAGGCTTTTTGAACCAATTGGCATGAAATTCATTCACAAATATACTCCAACCTCTATCCAACAAGCATGAGGTGTCTTCCTTCAGCTTTTCTACTGCTACTACAAGATCTGCTCTCCAGAGTTGGCACTCTTGACTAACTAGTCTCTTATTTACTTATCCTTCACTCTCTGTCCATTGCTCCAGGTCCCATACTAACCACTATGCTCAGTCCATTCTTTCCAGAAACATTAGACCTCTTGAGTTCCCTTTCTGCACATGTAAATCCTGAATTTGTTAACTTGTGAGAGTTGAAGTAGATTGTTAACAACATCGATCTCATTGATCCCAGAAAGACTACAAGGGCCAGGGGCACAGTCTCTTCCTCTCTTTCCTCTAGACTGAACTAAGGAACATAAACGTCTAATTCCAATGATATATTTATATCATTGACAAAACTAATGAGGAGCATGATGGGAACTTGGCTCAATATATTTCTGTTAGTAAAAGACTCAACATTATATGGAACATTGGTTTTCTCTACCAAACATCCAAAATAGAAAATAATTCTCTGCAACCTGACTTGGGAAAATTGAAAACCCTTGATAATTATCTGATGTTTACTAACCCTAACTAAATTCTACTTACTGCTGTAAAACAGTGAAATGCCTACACAGTATTCATCTGCTTTAAACTTCAATAGTAAACGTCCCTTTCTCACCTACCTTCCCTGAAATTTCATTACTTGCTGAAACTCATGTTTCTGGAATTACAATTTCAGGTATCCTTTCACAGTGCAATAAACCTGTCACTTTCTTGGTGAAATAAACCAGAACTCTTTCTCACCCACAATGAAATCTGTTAGGAATGTGTCAATAAAAGGAGGCAATAGCAGTCATAGCAAGTGGTCAGATATTTTATTATAATACACTGATCAACATGTCATCTATATTTAGTTACAAAAGTAGGGGACAAATGAAAAATAAGATTTGTCATTGGCATATAGAATTATTATCTAGAACCCATGCTAGCATGGAAAACGGATGCTAAACGATGATGATGATGATGATGAATTATGACACCGGACCTAATTTTATTATTTATATTAAAAAAGAAAATGCAACTTTAAAAAAAAAATTTCATTCTTTAAATTTAAGAAACTTTTATTGCCTTTACAAATAATTTCTTTTGTTGGATATTGTATTTCTTGGCATATAATGTGCACTTGCACAATATGCCATGCTTGAGCATATGACCCATCAAGTTGAGCAAAATCGCAGTTGTGGCAGATAATGGTGTCATGCAAATGGCACCCGTGCTGGTGGCACTTAAAAACACCCATTACACTCTCAGAGTGGTTGGTGTTAGGAAGGGCATCCAGCTGAAGAAACCGTGTCAAATCAGACTGGAGTCTGGTTCCACCCTGATCAAACTTCCAACCCATGCAAGCATGGACAACGGATGTTAAATGACGATGATGATGATGACACATACCTTGTACAGGTAACACAATTGTTGATGCCTTTTACCAGACACTCTGCTTTGACAACTACTGGAATCACAAGAGCTATGAAATCATTATATTTCCACCCATGTGTATTATGGTAAACTCTGGGTGAATGGTAGCAACCAGCCATTTGCAATAAAACAGATATATTTACATTTGTGCTTCAAGTAAAGAAGTTGAACATTTTAGCTGAATAAAATGATTTTATTCTTGCCTTAACAACTAGCTTCCACTGTTCCCATCTACCCAATTCTACTAACAGGGCTTGGATCCATCCAATGATAATGCAAGAGATATTTTCTCAAGATCTCATTTAACTGTATGGATGGAATTTAGACGGTCATGATTGTGAAACAGATTTCTTAACCATTTGGCTATACATGCATCTATAAATACAAAAATGCACAAACACATATATACATGCACAAACATATACACAACCATTTATAGAAATGCACATACAAATATAAACATACACATTATACACATACAATGAACACATATAAACATATACACACATACATTCGAATATTCACAAATATATATAAAGTTTATGTCTATGCATTTACAAATATAAACATACACATTATACACATACAATGAACACATATATATATATAAACATATACACACATACATTTGAATATTCACAAACATATATAAAGTTTTTGTCTATTCAATTTTTCTCCCAAGGTTAGACTGACTTGAGGCTACAGTAAAAGACATTTGCCCCAAATGCTGATCAAACCATGGTCATTCATTTCTATTTCTTTTTTTTTTTACAGAATTATCCTTCCCTTTTCAACTTGGTGGCTCTATTTCTAGCAAAGTCATTCTACAGTGTAATAGTTTTCCAATTGGCCTTTCTATCTTAATGTTTCCTGTCATATGACCTATTACCACTATCTTTACTTGGCTGCAAACCCCTCTCACTAAGGTATCATCATCTCTAGCCTTGTGTATAGCTTTCCAATACATCTTGTCATTTCTTCCAGAATGAACAGCCTTACCTGAAAGGAAAACCTTGGAATTATTCCCTTCTCTTAAGGGGCACATAAGTTTATTCTATTTCATAAACTTTACTGAACTGATATTTACTGATATAGATCATTACTAGTTTGTTTAGACTAAAGTGGTTTTCTTTACATACACACACACACACCACATTCAAAACAAGAGAGGATATAAATTTCAATGTTTATTCAATACGTATTACATGTTTCAATTGCAAGAATATTTGTTATATAACGAAAATCCTTAAACAGTATTACATAACAAATATTATCGTTGGATCATATGTAAAAACGTATTGAATGAATGTAAAAATTAATTTCCACAGTTGCTTTATATTTGCAGCCTGTATTTAAAGTAATTGGAATGGAACTACAGTAAGAAAACATGGAATTAAAAAGCATTTGCTCCTCGCATATGGATGGACCTTTTAAATTGGAGTTCCAAACATTGTTTATAGTTTATATGTTATGATCAACAAACTACAATACACAAACTATATATATATACATCAATTATTAAATGATGAAACAAGAGCTATGCAATTGCTTTCATAAGTTTGCAGCTGTTTCTGCTACAAGAGTGTACTCATAGCTGAGTGCTCAAGCAACATCTTATAGCTGCCTTGGAGTACTCAGCTCTGAATGCAATGCTTGTTATAGCAGAAACAGCTATAAGCTAATGAAACTGACAATGTAATTCCTGTTCTTTTGTCAGTCATTAATTGATACTTTGCTCAGTACTCATCTGACACTATACTCAAAAGCTTAAGTATACTGAGCTCTAACAACTGACTATTAGTCAATGAAATCATAAAATACACACACACACACACACATATATACACATAGTAGCTGTCAACTTGATTTTGTGCATAACCACTTTCTTATAATAGACATATGCCTGTAACAGATTTGTCAGATTATCTGTTATAGGCTCTTAAATTACTATGTTGCCTTGAGTTTAAAAAAATTTTTTTTTGTCACATAAGTTGCATGGAATTTTGTCAAGGAAGTTATCAACAGTGGCTCCACTTTTTTACATCACACACATGCATGTATTTCTATAAAACACACAAACATATGTGAATTAGAGATTTACATTTATCAAGCTTCCCATGTAAGTCTGCATGGAAAGTTTTGTGTTTTTATTTTTATAATTTGGTCTCCTCAACATCACTTCTGAAGTTGAAATTTTCTTTATTATTATCTTGATATATGAAGCAAGACTGACTGAAACCTAGAGGCTTGATACAACTACAGAGACATTTTAAGATCAATTCTGCAGAGTTGCCATGACACTCTCATTTTTGTTTGTTTTCCTTATAGCTCTTGTTCTTTCTCACATATCCACTCACGCATTCCTGCATTTGTACACACATATTTATATATACTACATCACGTACAAATCTATATCTACACATATAGGTATTCACATATAAACATTTATATATATATAAACATTTATATATGTATAAATATATGTATAATGAAATATGCATTTACACAAACGTTGTAGCTATTTGAGCATTAAATGTGGCACACTGGAAGCCAACATGCACACAGTTTGTATCCTGTTACTGCTGTGTTTGTAGTTAACACACATCCAGTGCTTCATATCGTGCTGTGTTGATTTCAATTCCTATAGCTGAAGGAGTGATGGTTCTCCCAAATACTCAGAGCAGAAAAGTAGACCTTCAGTGGAATGTAAATGAAACACTGAAGCATATACACACAAATGTATATGTTTAACAGTTTGTGTTTCTTGTTTTCACAGGTCTCAGTCATTGGAATGCAGGCATGCTGGGGTGTCACCTTAAAGATTCTAGTCAATTATATGGCCTTCAGTACTAAACCTGAACTTGTTTCATTGATTTGTTCGTCAGATGATAAAGTCTACTAAGTCATGTTCATTTAGAGAGTTACCTCTTGTTTATGTATGTATGTATGTACGTACGTAAACACACACACACAATCATGATGAATTGGTAAAGTTGTTAGAGCAGTGGATGAAATGCCTTGGAATATCATTCTGGGATTTTGCATTCTGAGTTCAAATCCTGCAGAGGTTAACTTTGTCATTTCTTCAGAGTGGACAAATAATATAGCAGTCTTGAACAGTGGATTGATGGAATCATTAGAGCATTCCATGAAATGCCTTGCAACACTTGTTCCAGCTATGTGTGGTCTGAGTTCAATTCCTACCAAAGTCGACTTTACCTTTCATTCTTTGGGGCCCATACACCAAATGACAGTCTAGGACAGCGTTTCTGAACCCTAGGGTTCCATGAGAGAAGAGTGAGATAAGCTAATGCTAATTTCATGATCGTAACATTACTATACATGCACAACATATTATTGGTTATTGTAATATTCTAATATATAAATCATCCTATCTAACCTATTATGTTATCAAAAAAATATAATAACCATTGAGGATATATATAGCAATGTCTGAAATTCATGGACACCCTATATATATATATATATATATATGATATTTACTATGTGAACTATGATGAAAAAATATGAGAAAGATATGATATATATATATATATATATATATATATATATATATATAGATATTTTGTGCAGGGGTTCCTTGAGATAAGTAATTTATTTTAAGGGTTACGCAAGGGTAAAAAGGTTGAGAAACACTGGTTTAGGAAAATGGACAGATAACTTGTTAGAGAGTCAGACAGGATGCTTTGTGATATTTCTTCGAACCCTTTGCATCATATCATGGGGAAGACAGGATGTTGTTGCTGTTGTTTAATACTAGCTTAACTATGACTGAGCATCCTGGCCTTTTCTGGTATTTAGGATTACACAATAAAATATGTTCTCCACACATTTTATTTTTTAAATAATGGGTATCTGTGACATGAGCGAGAAAACATTACTCATTCCACATCCAGCTTTACAAATGTGGAAGCACAATCGGACACCAGCATCTATGGTCTTTGGTAGTGGAACCATGAGTGGGTAGCAATTACAACCTCAGCTGCGGCTGACTATCAAATGTGGTCAGCATTTGTGAGGGACATTGTGAACTCATTGGTCAGAGCTGGCTTGACTCACTCTGGGTGAATGCTGCCACAATTACAAGTAATACATTATTCATTTTGTGGACTGTGGTAACTTTATTATTGCACTCAACCTCAAGATGTTTTGTCTAATAAAATCAAATGAAGATAAATCAAGGTGAGAGAAAAAGGAAAATGAAAAGAAAAAAAATACAAAATATCATTTTATGTTTTATATCGAAAAATAATATAAATTCTAGCAAAATTGAAACTTATAATTTCTTACATAAATACATGGTCTAATATTTGTAGGGTGAGATTAGTTGATAAGATTAACCTGAAATTCTTGACTATGTTATATTAATCCTGGAAGGATGAAAAGCAAAATTGATCTGGTTAAGATTTAAACTCAGAACCTAATACTGCCCTAATAATACTTACTTCATCCTTGGCAGAATTTGAACTCAGAAAATAGAGATGGACAAAATGCTGCTAAACATTTTGTCTGGCTTGCTAAAGATTCTGTCGGCTCATCACCTTAATAATAATAATTCTTTCTACTATAGGCACAAGACCTGAAGTTTAGTGTTCAATGTATATTACTGACCCTGTAAGGATGAAAGGCAAAACTTGGCTATGATGGGATTTGAACTCAGATTGCAGAGAGCTGAAAGAAATTCCCCAAAGTATTTTGTCAGATGCTCTAACGATTCTTCCAGCTTGCTGCCTTGATAACAACAACAATGATAATAACAATATTAATGATAATAAGAGATACCCTACAATCTAGATGTATTGCAAAAGTTGGCATTACTTGGAACTGCACACATTGCATAAAGTACTGTCTGTCTGAGGTCCTTATTGTGACTTGACAAACAGTCCAAACCCCTGGTAAACACAATATCTTCAATCAACAACCAAATGATATTGTATACTGTGCGACGTTTATAATAATAATAATAATAATGATAATCTTTTTTTGCTATAGGCACAAGGCCTGATATTTGGGGAGGAGACTAGAAGATTACATCAACCTCAAAAGGATAAAAAGCAAAGTCAGCCTCAGCAGCTATAATCCTCAACATCAACTCTCTCTCTCTGACATGCACATACACAAATCAATTAATGAGCCATTCAATTATCTGGCAAGTTATTCAGACAGGTATTGCATAATAACCCAAAAATGTTAAGTATACTTCTAACTGTTTAACTAGTTACAAAAATATTTAATAGGATTTTTGTAGAGTTAAAAAGGAGGAGGGGGTTGAGGAAATAAATAAAAGGTAATATTTATCTTTAACTGAAAGTGGATGCTGTGTTAGTTTTAAGTTTTAAATGAAAGGAAAATACTTGGGTGAATTACTGGGTTTTTTAATCTTGGTGTTATCTTTGGTGGTATATTTCAATAAAACAACAACAATAACAACAAAATATAAAAGAGTTAAGTCACCACATTGTTATAAAATGATTACAATAAATCTGTAAATAAAATATAATATTATTAAACACATCAATCATTACAAGAGAGAGCGAGATTTATGAAAGAGAGAGAGAAAAACACAGACATGACAAAATATGAAAGAGAAAGGAATAAAAGTGAAGAAAAAAAAAACAAACAAACAACATCAGCAAATACATAACTAAACAAACAAACAAACAAACAAACAAAAATACAAAACAGCATCATGAAAAATCTGAAGAAGAAAGGGTTTATGCAAATCAATTAAGTTTGTGACTGACAAATAATTTCATGCAGTTTTAAACAAATAGCCAATGAGATGAGCAAACATAGCAATTGCAGGGTGCCAAACATAACCATGGGATGATTATTTCCTTTATTTGTTGATTTGAGAAAAAAGAAATATTGCCAAATTAAAAAAAAAAAAAAGCCAAATTATTATAATCACTAATTTACGATAATAACTAAAGGAGCTTATATAGTAATAATAATAATAATTGTTTTGAATTTTGGCACAAGGCCAACAATTAAATGAGGAAATGGGAAAATCAATAACATTGACCCCAATACTTAACTGGTACTTTATTTCATCATCCCAATAAGATGAAAGGCAAAGTTAGCCGTAACAAAATTAGAACTCAAAGAAAATTATTGTAACTAAATGCCACAAGGCACTTTGTCCAATGTATTAACAATTTTGTCTGCTCGACAATAATAATAATGGTAATAATAATAATAATAATAATAATGGTAATAATAATAATAATGGTAATAATAATAATAATGGTAATAATAATAATAATAATAATAATAATGGTAATAATAATAATAATAATAATAATAATAATAATAATAATAATGGTAATAATAATAATAATGGTAATAATAATAATAATAATAATAATAATAATAATGGTAATAATAATAATAATAATGGTAATAATAATAATAATAATAATAATGGTAATAATAATAATAATAATAATAATAATAATAATAATAATAATAAAGATGATTGTTTCTGATGGGGATATGAAACTTGAGATGTTTTTAGGGAGACTAAAATATGAAACTCAGAAAGTTCATGCCTTTTTATAAGGGTTTTAGAAATGTAAACACAAATGAAAATCAAGATAAAACAAAATGAAAATAGCAAATGATATTAAACTCAGGACACAATAAATATTACTATTTATATCTTCATTACTCATAAAACAATACTCAAGCAAAAACCTTAACACTCTTAACAGATGTTAATGCTAATTACCTCTCGGGACATCATGGAAATGTACTACAACTAGGACTTGTTTCAGAGGCCCAAATAAAACCAGACTGAAGAGACAAACAAATGAACAAAGATATTCTATGATCAGCCTATCTTAGAAACTGCATTATTTAATCTGTCTTTTAAGATGTCAGGGTGTGATTTGAGTGAGGTTTGGTTGAATGGCTGCATACAAGCTCTTCTTGGGTTTCTTTTTAGGAACTAGAAAACATTTTAGAACTAAACAGCTGCTTTGGTCTCTACATGTTTCAAATCCACCCAAAACAACAAAACTCTGTACACATTTAAGAAAAATGCACATTGTGCCAGACAATGCATACTTTGAACCACATGTAAAAAAACCCATCTATCATGTGTGTTCTTTATTTGTTCAGCTGTTATTACAGTGACCTCTATTTCTGTGAACTTCTTATTTCAACTACTTTCATTTAATCCCAATTGATTCATCTACCTTTCCTCCTCTCATCAAAAACTTCTGAGTATCTCTATCAACTAGAATGTAACCCTTCTGCTTCTCTCTTATGATTTACTTTCAAGTATCAACTTTCAGAAGTTCAACTTGATCTTCAATCATATTTACTTCACAAAGCTCTCAAATATGACACACCTCTGGACTATCATTGGACCAAAATTTATGATATCAAAATAATACAAGAACTCAGAGATAAGCCACAGTCTACATCTTTAGACAATGTCTATTAGTTCTTAGTGTTAGGAAGTGAAAGAACTCAGAAATAAGCTCAGAGATTAGTTCTTAGTGTTAGGGAGTATAAAATAGAGTGCTACTAAAATGAGATAGGAGCTTATATAATGACAGCACTTTCTGATAATAAATTAATACCCAAATAAAAATAACAGACAAATTAGATAATAATTCTTTATTGAAAGAACATGGGACCACAAATCCAGTTTATTTAAATGGATTTATCTCTATATAATAGAATTAAGTTAAAACATATCAGTGTGTCTGAAATGTCAGCCTTTTTCACTCTTCATGCTAACCAAACTTAGCACCAACAAACTCTCTAGGATTTACTATTACTTATGAAGACCCTGACCAATTTTCTTCGAATTCTGGATTTTATCATTGAGTCAGTGTTCATTCTAGGCAAAATAATCAAAGTTCTTTAAGAATTTTCTTTTGATGGACTAGAGTGGTTTACCATATCTATATCTAATAACATGGCAAGTTTTGCTCATTATCAAAGCCTGGGTTGGATTTCATTAAATAATCTACCGCTTTACTAATGATGGAATTAGCATCACTGACTCAATAAATGATATCAAATTTCAAGGGATTACATGTAGGTGGTATGAATACAACAAGGTATAGACCAGTGGTTAAGGTGTTGCACTTGTGATCACATGGTAGTGGCTTTGATTCCCAGACCAGATGGTACATTGTGTTCTTGAGCAAAACACTTCATTTCATGTTGCTCTAATTCACTCAGCTGTAAAATGAATTCCAGCAATAACTGGGAAGCTAACACTGATATGAACCAGTATCCTGTTCAGTGGGTAGTGTTATAATTCCAGTCCCTTCTATGCTACAAAAATCAGATTAATCTCGAACCTTATGAATTCTGGGGCTCATGAGAGACCTGAGTTCATGAATACAATGAAAATAACCAGTTCATGTAGCAAAGTAGGTTACTGCTGAAATCAAAAGAAAAAAAAAAAGCAGCCAGAATACAGCATCACAAATAAAATTTTAATTGATACTGAGACTAAAACTTCATTTAGCATGCTGACATTGAGACACACTATTTAATTTAAAAACTGATTACATTTAAAAAAAAAATTCAGTTTTAAAAATTACCCCCTTGTAAACTTCGGTCCAACCATCTTGTGCAATGACACTAGTATTAGTACACATACCAACTTAACATCTATGTAAATGATGACCAACATTGAAACTAACTTAATTTCAGCCCAAGAAAAACTGCTTGTTGCTTCTACACATATAACGTACTGAGATGATAAGTTTAACTGCCATTACATTCATCTTCCAATATTGGATTCTCGTGAGATAATCCTTTCCATTATAAGTAACGACAAATTATTTTTTTTACATAGAGCCATTATCTCTGGAGATTAATAAGAAACAAAGAAAATTTCATCATTATCAAATCAAAAGAAAATTTTTGGTTAATCAGCACATAGAAAATAAACTAATATCTAATTGAGAAGATTAAATTCAAATTAGTCTAAATAGATAACAGACAGTGAGTGTGTGTGTATATATATCCCATTCACTAATATGGAAAATCACTAGAATGTATGTTCCGAGTTTTAAATATTTTTTTGTTAACAAACCTGATTTTAAGGGAATTATGTAAACAATATTGAAATGTGAATCACCAAAAGAAAGTTAATCACCTAATCATAAGATTGAAGAAAACAGAAAAGTGTCCATTTGAATGTACAGATTTAAACAACAGATTAAACAAACAACATCGAAGGAAACAATAATAAAGTGAAGAGGCAATAATATTTGTGCTATATAGATAAGTAAATTGTGTGACTATATATATATATAAATATATATAATATATATATATATATATATATATATATATATATGTAAAACATTGCTGTGTAGACAGACAAAATGTATATAATGTAAATATGTGCTGTGTAGATAGACAGTGTGTATATGACTATATAAAACAATTTAAATAATGATGTATAAATATAGATCTGGTTCAAAATAATGTGTGAAGAAAAAACATAAAGACAATGAAATGATGTTTGTATAGTAGCGGTTTTCCTTGTCTAAACAGGAAAAAAAATTATTGACTATTAGCAAGATAATTAGCTTAAAACCTAGACTGAAAACCTAGCAAAAAATGCCTTAGGTTCATGTCTTAGTAGAGAATGTTCTTTATACAACAGACTGTATCTAATAAATACATTTCCTTGTACATTAGGCGTAGGAGTAGCTGTGTGTTAAGTAGCGTGCTTATCAACCACATGGTTCCTGGTTCAGTCCCACTGCGTGGCACCTTGGGCAAGTGTCTTCTATTATAGCATCAGGCCGATCAAAGCCTTGTGAGTGGATTTGGTAGACGGAAACTGAAAGAAGCCCGTTGTATATATGTATATATATATGTGTGTGTGTGTATATGTTTGTGTGTCTGTGTTTGTCCACCCCCAACATCGGTTGACAACCGATGCTGGTGTGTTTATGTCCCTGTAACTTAGTGGTCTGGCAAAAGAGACCGCTAGAATAAGTACCAGGCTTACAAAGAATAAGTCCTGGGGTCGATTTGCTTGACTAAAGGCAGTGCTCCAGCATGGCCACAGTCAAATGACTGAAACAAGTAAAAAAGAGTAAAAAGTATTAGTTCAAAAATCATTGAATGCCTAATTCTAAACCAGCTAGACAGCTGTGTGGTTAAGAAACTCATTCTGCATCAATGTAGTTTCAAGTTCAGTCCTAGTGCATGGCACCTTAATTGAGTGTCTTTGGACTGATCAATGCTTTGTGAGTGAATTTGGTAAATGGAAACTGTAAAAGCCTGTCATATATGTATGTGTACACTTAGGGCGTGCGTACATGCGTATGTCTCTTTGTGTTTGTCCTCTACCCTGCTTGACAAGTAGTGATGGTTTGTTTACATCCCTGTAACTTAGCAGTTCAGCAGAAAAGACCAATAGAATAAGTACAAATCTCGAAAAATAAGTGCTGGGGGTTGATTTGTTTAACTAAAATCCTTCAAGCATAGCTGCAGTCCAATGACCGAAACAAATAAAAGATCTAAGATGAACTAAAAATATATTTGGCATAAGCTGACAAATAGCAAAGGTACTCTGTTTGTGAATAAATAAGAATCACATTTAACAGAGTGATTTGAACGCTAAAAGGTTAAAGAATATAAGAAAATATAATTGCAGTGAAGTCAAAATATTGAACAAATGGTCAAGTTAATGCGTTTGTTCAAATCTTATTACTACATTCATAGTGTGAAGTTTAAGATGGCTTGCTTCATTTGTCCGGACATAAAGCTTCACTATCCACTCCTATTGTACAATAACATAACAAGGAATGGTATTTAGTTGTGAAAATAATTGCTTCAAATCCACTTTGTATTAAAATAGCTTAAGAAAAATGGATGTTAAAAACACCATTTTCCAGATAAATGAATAAAGATTAAAAGAAGAAAAGGAAAAGCAGTTTTTCTTTTTTTTTTTTAAATTAACCAAATCACCTTGGTTACAGTATTTTTAAAGGAAGGAAGCAAAACATAAATTGTAGTAATTACCACCAATGATTTTTAGATGAAATTTAACCTCAGTCCCAGAATAATGAAAGGTAAAGTCTACTCAAGCAAGATTTGAATTCAAAAAGTAGAAAGTCTAAATACCACAAGGTATTTTATTCAACAAATATTGATTTAAAAAAAATATAAAACCACAATGCATTAAAACGGAAAAAATAAGGTGTTGTGATATTCATGCTTTTCCAAGGACATCAATGATAGGGAGTAGAATGGAATGACTGTTAATCAGCAATGAAAATTGTGTCACAGTCTTCGCTGATGAAGAGCAATGTACCAGAATATTTGTCACTGTAGGAGTTTACTTATGTACTGGAGTAATTGTTCCTAATGTTTTGATAAGAGGGAGAAAGGATTCAATTGTAGCATTCTGTTGATCAATTTATTTGAAAGAGATAACTAATCAATTAAACTATCTTAAGAAATCAGTGACTCATCTGATTATAATACTTCATTGATGCAGTGTATGCGCATGTGTGTTTTTTTTTTAAATCTTGTCTGACAACCACAGCAACATCAAAAATATTATAGAAAACTAATAAGAACAAGTTAATATTACTGAAGATTCTTTAAACATCCAGTGGTGACTTTCCTGAATGAAATATTAATGGACATACAACTTCAAGTTTCTTAAGCTATTTATTCCATTAAACATTAATGAACACACAACTTCAGGCTTCTTAACAATCTCTTAAGCTGTTTATACCATTAAACATAAATGAACACACGTCTTCAAGCATAATAACCTCTTAAAGTTGTTATTCTATCAAATACTAATAATGGATACACATCTCTAAGTACAGGCTCTTATACTAGTTATTCTATAAATTGACGCATCTTCAAGTAAAGCAGCCTCTTAAGCAACTTATTTTATTAATTGATGTATCTTTAAGTATACCAACCTCTTAATATTTATTCTATTAAATACTAATGAATACATATAGGTACAACTTCTGAAACTATTTGCTAAATATTAATAGACACATCTTTAATTATAATAACCTCCTACCTTATTCTATTAAATATTAACAGACATATCTTTAAGTATTATAATCTCTTAAACTATTAGTATACACATCTTTATGCATTATAACCTCTTAAACTATTTATTTCATTAATTATTGATGGAAACATCTTCAACTGTTTATTCTGTCAAGCTTTAGAAGTAAAAGCAGAAGAAAAGAAACAAACCAAAAACTGAAGGTTTCTATTTAATTAAACAACTTTCAAATTTGTTTTAGCCATCAAGGCTATAACCATGCTTGGGTGTAGCTTTCATGAATTGTAAAGATTGTAGAAGCTATAATTGATAGAAATATATAACCACTATAATAGTGATTATAGCTTAGCTGAGATCAGACTGGACACAAACACTAATGTGATGTTTGATGGATGATGGATGCTTAATGAGAATAGTACAAGAATCAAGACATACTAAATAGCAGTATACACTGATGCACAAATAGCAACTAATATAGCAATTAGCAAGGGGATTGCTTGTATCAAAGTCACATTGCAAGTTCATTGTTGGCTAATGACGACAAACGGGAGAGGTATGTGTATGTATGTATTATGTGTGATAGGACGGTAAATGATAGAGATGAAGCAAAAAACTAGATGGAGGGGAAAATGATTCTGTATGTATCTGAATAAACAGTGAAGGAATAAAAATTGTCCGAGCAGCCCAATTGCAAAGCAGCTATAATTATTAAGTGATGGTGGAGAGGTATTGAAAGGAGAAACGGAGTCCACTACAGATGCATCTATTAAATAGTGTTAGAGTGATTTGGCACCCACCTAAGCCGACTGAACGCCTCCTTGTCAAGAGACCGCCTTCCTTAGCAGCATTTGCTATGTTTGCCCCAACCTCAGAAAAGGCTCGCTTTCTCATCATTGACTCACCAGCGTAGGAGCTGTTGCCAGATTTGTGGGAAGAGGATGACGTGTACAGTTCTTGGAATGAGAGATCTTGGATGCTGTCAGCACGTAGCTGAAACAAAGATTGAATAAAAGATTTCGTATTAAAGTGACATTCAATGGTTAAACAACACCAATTACACGTATACACGCATGCACACACACAGACACACACACAATCTGAAATATAAATCAGTTTGCATTTATATTTATTCAGTATGTACTTAATTCATGGCAGTAATCAATAATAGAAAATCAACTTATTTAATGATCTTAAATGGTCCAATCATTGATGGAGTGGTGAGAAATTAGTGTTCAGTCACAGAACAGATTGTATGTCAGTTAATAATAAGCAATTTAGTACATTTATCTGTGCCAATGTTAGAAGAGGAGTCAGAATACTGCAAAATGTCCTAATGAGTTATTGATCAGAATCATAGATAACAAGGACGTTTGCATGCTGTTAATTGCCTGTCCATTGGAAGTGAATCTTTTACAAGAATGTGGCATATTGCAAAAGAAATGCTTAGAAATATCTAAATGAAAATAGAGGAATTTATTTCTATTTTTTGGGGAGAAGTGGCATTAACAATTTCATAGAATCAACACTAATTTCTTTTTATTGAAAACAAAAAATTAAAAAAGAATAACTAAAAAAATTTTTAAATAAATAAAACAAACAATACTAGCTTGTTCATTATTTCAATCATACACATACAAATAAGTATGTTATTTCATTAAGTTGTTTTAATTTCATTAAGATGTTTTTACTATAAAAAATACAAAAGCAATAATCTCAAATTGAAAAGAAATTCCATTTGTTTATGAACTTTCATGGATTAGGTCAGTCTACAAATTGTAGCATGGGAAAATGGATATCAATAAGAAATAAACGACAGGTATTGATGGGGAGGAATCTCCTATAATCTGCACTAATTTATGAGCAGAAACTTCAAATTCCCATGGCTGTCAGACTACAGGGTGTTTCAAAAGTCTATGTAACATTCTAAGAACTCTTAAATCATGAACTACAAATTGGTAGCATGATTGAACTAGTACCATTTAAAAGCAAAAAGTATCAAGTTTTCTTCTGCTAATTAAATTTTAATTTAATTTTGTTTTTTGACTATTTTCAGATACAGTAATGTCATTCACAAAAGAAAAGTCATTTTGTGTCATAGAATACGCTAAAACTGAATCATGGACACATGTTCAATGCAAATTTTGTACAACGTTTACCAAGCAGGCACCAGACAGACATTCCATTTTGAATTGGCATGCAAAATTGAAAGAGGAGGGGTGTTTGTGCCTGGCAAAGAGAACAGAAAGCACCTCAACTTCAGATGATATGGTTGAACAAGTTTGGCAAGCCTTCCAGTGCAGCTCCCAGAAATCAGTCAGAATAGCCAGTCAAGAACTTCAGCTCACATCAACTGTTTGGCACGTCTTAAGGAGACGGCTGCAGTTCACACCATACAAGCTGCAATTGGTTTAACAGCTGAAGGACACTGATAAACCAATTCGCCATGAATTTTTCACAAGAGCATCCTGTTCGCTTTTCCATGTACAAACACCCCTCCTCCTTCAATTTTGCATGCCAATTCAAAATGGAACATCTGCCTGGTGCCTGCTTGGTAAACAGTGTATGAAATTTGCATTGAACACGTGTCCATGATTCAGTTTTAGGATATTCTAGGACACAAAATGACTTTTCTTTTGTGAATGACATTACTGGATCTGAAAAGAGACAAAGAACAAAATTAAAATAACAGAAGAAAACCTGACACTTTTAGCTCTTAAATGGTACCAGTTCAATCATGCTACCAATTTGTAGTTCATGATATAAGAGTTTTTAGAATGTGACATAGACTTTTGAAACACCCTGTAGTTTGCTGCTGCCTTGCACAATACAGTATTAAAAAACTTGTATCTTTTATACTAATGTACAGGAACCTGCATTCCATTTAATTATTTAAGTACATTTGATATTTGTTTGATTTAGAATGGAACTACCCCTAGTTTGGAAAAATCAGTATTTCAGAATAGCTTTGGAACCAAAGGTTTTGGAAAATCAATGTTGTACCTGTAATTGCAAAAAAAAAAAAAAGAAAACAGGAAAAAAACTGCTATGATAACTCACCTGGTCATCAATTCGAGGAGGAGAAGACACCATAGCCTAAAATTTAGAAAGAAAAATAATTAAAAGGTAATTTAAAACTCATAATTCAATGTGTTTAACTATGAAGAATTGTGAAAAAAATGGGAAGACATGTATGACAAAAGGTGCAATTGATTTATAGAGCCAGAAAAATCTTTACACATCATTCAATGTTCAAACAAAAAATCTTCCAAGAAATTTTTCTCCTATTAACTCTTTGCCTGTCCAGAGTATTTTCATAGGCTTGTCATAAAAATCCAAGCTCGGTTTCAGACTGTTAGTTATTCCTTGATTCCTATGCTCTGAATAATATAAAGTTTTCATTTCATAAATCCGAAGTTACTCTGGTGGTGAAAAAAAATCTGGAATGTGTATCATATATAATGTATGGGTACTAAGGAAATATGTCCTGTGTATCACAAAGGGTTAAAAATGACTAAGAAAGGTGTCTATAGAATTGTGGGTATTATATGCAGATTATGTAATAACCAGAAAATAACTCACCTGGTGGATGTTTGGCACACTCGTGGTCTTACGCAGGGAACGGCCAGACGCTGATAATAGCTCTTTTACAGCAACTTCCTGGAAAGAGAAGAAAGACAGAAATGTTAGATCAACATTAAAAAAACCAGTGAAAATGAATACTGTACATCTCAAAAGGTATTCCTGTTTAATATCTAGCCGCACCAATGCAATTATCATATTCCTAAATGGTTGAAATGTGTTGACATGTGACATAAGGAAAATGATATTATTATTATCATAGCAGGGCTGGATAGAGATTTTGGTGCCCCAATATATATGTAATTCAAAATGTAAACGATAATAAATATTTATTTTTCAAAATGAAACAAAGCTAACACTAAGATGGAAAATAATATTTATTTTTGTATACTTCCACTTGTATTTATATTTGAAAAATTTTTTTTTTTTTTTTAATTGCAAAATATTTGATTAGATCCTCACTATGACACCATGAGGACTTTGAGATTATATTTCTGACCAAATAAACTGCTTTGAATATCATTTTAGCAAGTTTAAAGTGATTTCTTTTGTGTTGTAAACCATTTACCATTTCTGTGGCCTTCCCACTCCTCAGCTTCCCTTCATGCCCTAAGCACATACTTAGTTTGCTTAATGGTTAATCCAACACTGATGAATAGTTCCATCCTTATGTTTTCCTGAAGACATCATCCTACAGGAGGTCAAGCAATAAATAATCAACTTCACTAATTTAAACCAATAAAGGAACCACAACAAACCATCAAGAGAGAAGATTTAATTACTTGATCAGCTGCAAATAACACTTGACGGTCTTACAAGGACACGTGGGATAATGTATGTCCAGAGACATTACGTTTGAAAATAAGATTGGATGGCCACAGGTGGAATGTTCACTTGGTCTATGCAATCAGGGCTAACACATGTAAGCACTGAAGGAAATATTTAAATATGGACAGTCTTGAGATTAAGAAGTTTGTTTTATAAACTACATAGTTCCAGGTTCCATCTTATGGCATGGCACAATGAGAAGTGTTTTCTACCACTGCCTCAAGCTGAACAATGCCTTAGCATGTGGAATTTAATATATACACACATATGTATGTATGAATGAGTGTGTGTGTGAGTTTGTGCCTTCTTATCTTGACATCATATGAAGCTGTAAACCAGTGTTTCTCAACCTTTTTACCCTTGCATAACCCTTAAAATAAATTACATGTCTCAAGGAACCCCTGCACAAAAAAACAAAACAAAAAAAAAACAGAACATTAATTTAAATGTGAAACCTCAACGACTTTATAATGGTAGTTCAATGTCTCACCTGTCGCAATCTATCCAGTGTGAGAATACTTTCCACAGCAGACACACCTTTGATGTATTTTTCGATATATGTTTCTCCATCAGCAGCATTGGTTTCATTTTGAGATGCTGCCATCTGAGCAAGAGTTTCCATGTTCTCTAGATCTTCAGATGCCTGATATTGATATGAAAGGGAGAAAGAAAGTTAAAAAAGAAATAATAAAAAAAAAATTTAGTTGTAATCAAAATGAGAACACAAATTACTTAATAAATCAATTATGAAATATAATTTCCATTTGGGAGTTTCCATTTATCATCTAATCATAAGAAAAAAATTATTCGTAATTGTTTTCTACATTTAGATAATTGCAGACTAATTGGTCAGACAGGAAAGTCTGGATGTAAAAGAAAACAATTTTAGAATTATTTAATTTTACAACTGTATGCATAAAAAATGAGCAACAAAATATTTCATTATCTGAAGTCATTGAAATAATGTTTGCTAAATGAAAAATCATATCTTAGAAATCATTACACTATAAGTCACCCTACAACAAAGAATATATATCTTGTTACGATCAAAAACAAAACAACAACAGCAAAAAAATTATAAAAGTCAGAAAAATGGTATGTGTGATAAAGGAGTTCAATCCCATTGCACAGCACCAAGCAAGTGCTTTTTGGCTTTGTCTTGAGTTGACTAATATGTATGAATTGAATTTGATAGATGGAGACTGTGTGGTTAAGAAGTCTGCTTCCCTATCAACTGGTTCTGGGTTCAGTCCCACTGTGTGACATTTTGGGCAAGTATCTTCAACTATAGCATCAAATCAACCAAAGCCTTGTGAGTAGATTTTGTAGATGGAAACTGAAAGAAGCCTGTATGTGTGTCTCTCTCTATATATATGTATATTATATGTATATGTGAGTGTTTATTTGTGTCTAGATAGCATGTGTTGTTTGTGAATGAGCATCATCATCATACAAGCAAGGTTGTTTGCTTCCAGTCATTTATGAGACACATGCCTGGCCGTGGGGAAATACTACCTTGCTTGGAAACAGGTGTAGGTTGGCAGCAGGGAGAGCATCCAACTGTAGAAAATCTGCCTTAACAAATTCTCTCCGACCATACAAACATGGAAAAGTGGACATTAAAATGATGAAGATGATATATATATAAGATGGACACTGGTTTTATAGTGTAAGGGTCCAATAGTACAATGGGAAAAAAATTTCAGTTCTTAGGTTTCTATGTCAAGAGATGCTAATCCAGCAAGGGATGTGCATAGTAGACCACAACTTGGGATTGTCAGGCATTGTGTCTAACATATACAAGTGGAATAGTGAGATGTTACAACAAAACTATACTGAACTGTTAAAACTCCTCACAGAAATGATTTGGTTAAAGTGATGAAGGCTTGTGCAGCTGAACTTTTTGGAGAAGCCAATAGCAGAAAAATAGTGCACAGTGTACCAAATATTTTCTGAACAGCATTAATTGGGTTTAATATTAGAGTATCCCTAAAGAGAACTAAGGGGTGCTTCATTCTGAGCAGTCTCACAGTATGCTGGAAACCACACTGAAGTTTTTAAGTCCTTATGATCTCTCTTTATATATATTTATATGTATATATATATATATATATATATATATATATATATATATATATATACACATATATATGTTCTGTTAATGGCTAGGCGTTCAGGCGAGTATACTGGCATTGATGTGGCAACATTTGAAATAATGTCTAGGTAAATGCAGCTGATCAAGTCTGATCAAATTTACGTTGTCAAACGTTTTTGAAGAGTTAGAAACTGGTCCTGCATTATCCGATTCTGGGTTGTCCATTTATCGAATGTTCTTCCAAGAGGTAAGACAAATTTTTCATGTTTGTTGCACACACACGTCTTTGCTAGTATATATGCAGTGAAGCTTTACAATAGTGTCGTATATATATATATATGTATGTATGTGCGTGTGTGTTTATATATATATATCTTTAGCAAGGAAACTGATAAATTGGTGCTATTTGAACAAAGTCCTATGTAGTATTTGTTCATGCACAACGTCACAGAAACTCCTTGTCACTCTCACCATCAGAAATATAATGAAGTTATGCACTGGGGTTGATGTAATCGACTTAATCCCTCTGTCTGTCCTTGTTTGTCCCCTCAATGTTTAGCCCCATGTGAGAAATAAGAAATATAATGAAGTAAACTGATTGGTCCACAGGGAATCTGTAACCAATGACGCCATTGTTTTTAAAAATGTGACACAAAAAATAAAAGAAAATAAAATACAACATAATATGCTGCTAAACTTGAATCAACTTACTTTTGGGATATTAGACACAACTTCATAAGTCACACCACTGCCTAAGAATAAATCCTGAAAAGAAGATTAACAGAATCTGGTTAGCAGAATGTTAGCAATAAATTACATATATAAAGTTGTGTCTGGGGAGAGTAATTTTCTTTTTGTGCCTCATAATGTATCACACTCACCGGTAAAATTTCCACGTATTTTTATTTTCCTAAAATTTTCGTTTCAATAGTCTTGACTATTGAAAAGGTTGCAAGACGCAACAAAAAATTTTAGGAAAATAAAAATAAGAATTAAGTGGAAATTTTACCGGTGAATGTGTTACATTATAAGGCACAAAAGGAAAATGACTCTCCCCAGACACAACAGAATATGCTTCAACACACGAACTCATATAAAGAATCTTGCAAACCAAATCCAAAAACGAGATACATATATAAAGCTATTGTTATACTTGCTTAACTAACATTAATAATCTATAATTTTATGTTTTCCATCTCTGGGTGTTAAGATTTTTGCTACCATATTTCTGCTGAAATACACTGCCTTTGTTTCAATAAATTTTCAAAATAATGAAGAATTTAGTAAAAAAACCAGTCATTATTAATCTGGTGTGAGGAACATAAATTAACATGAAATTTTGGTAATTTAATCTATTTCAGCCCTTTAGCATTCATATTATTCGGTCAAAAGTAATGCGTATTTATTCACATTGTTTTCAAATTAATCATGCATTATCTTGCAGCTTTGAGATTTTGATGAGGTAACTGTTCATTTTCAGAATGACATTGTGGTGTAGGTGTAAGAGAACAGATCTGGCCAGTTTGAGTATAAAACAGGTAAAATATTTTGGTCGGATATGGGCAGTTTATGTGGAGGCGCGTGGCTTACTGGTTAGGGTGGCAGCATCATGATCGCAAGATCGTGGTTTCAATTCCTGGACCAGGTGACGCATTGTGTTCTTGAGCAAAACACTTCATTTCACGTTGTTCCAGCCCACTCAGATGGCAAAAATGAGTAACGCTGCAATGGGCTGGCGTCCCGTGCAACTGGGGAACACATACGCCATTGAAACCAGGAAACTGGGCCATGAGCCTGGCTAGGCTTTAAAAGGGCACATTTATTTATTTTTATGGCCAGTTTAAGTGCTAAAGGGTTAAAACAGGAAGTATTATAGAACCAAAGGCACTCTCAAGCAGGTTAGGTACCAAAAGGGTTAAATAATCAAGATTTCATTCATACATATAGTATGCGTGTTTTCATTGATGTGTATTATTGGCTGATAAACTGTTGCTATTCAAGTAAAGTCCTTAGTGGTGTTTGTTCCTGCACAGTTGCAAACACTCCTTTCTTACTCTGATTCATACATACATAAATTTCAGTTTTAATTGGCAGGCAATGGGAAAAATGAAAAATGAAGATAAGAAACTGGACAAATGTGTAGATGTGAAGGTCTTGAAAGAGTGCCTGAACAACTTTTATCTGAAGCGTCAGATGAACCCACATTGTGGAAGGAGGCACAAAGAAGAGTAGTTCCGTCCAACTTGTTACTTCACCAGAAACAGTAAAGAAAAGAAATGCAACACTTAAATGTGGTGCTCCAGTGTGGCTTCAACCAGTAAAAGATAAAGGTAGTGGACACCTATATCAGGTAGACTAGAAGACAGGTATACCTAGCCAAGGGAGAAGCAGAAGGGAGGAAGTTTGCCAACATTTTGCAATGTGAGGGCCAGAGGCTTGAAGGATTTCAGATTGCAAGACAGTGTGTCAGAAAAAATTGTGATGTGGAAAGAGAGAAATGAGTTAGCATTGATGATGGCTCACTTCTTGCTACCTCTGTTAGTAACAAAGGGCCTCACCTGCAGAGTGAAAGGCAGGTTGTATGATGTATGTGTACGAACAGTTACGCTATGTGGCAGTGAGACATGGGTTGTGACTACTGAGGATATGAGAAAGCTTAAAGTAAATAAAACCAGTATGCTCTGCTGGTTGGGTAATACCAGTGTGCATATACAACAGAGTGTAAGTGATTTGAGAGAAAAACTGAGCATATGAGGCATCAGATGTAGTGTGCAAGAGAGAAGACTGCACTGGTATGGCCATGTAATGCACATGAATGGAGACAGTTGCATCAAGAGGTGCTGATCTCCAATTGTAAAGGGAACATGTGGAAGGGGTAGACCCTGGAAAATGTAGGATGAAGTGGTGAAAAAGGACTTACAGGAGGGGATGACAGGGGACCAAGACTCCTGACGGTTTGATGTGCTTGAAAAGACACATCAAGCTAATTAAAAGTGTGGTTGTCCTTGCATACAAGCTGTCCCCTTCAACTCTCTCCAGCTGAGCATTGTGCATGCTCATGGGTGCTCATGTCATGTAAAATGCACCTGTACCAGTGTCACATAAATTCACTTGTGCTGGTACTGCGTAAATGCACCCAGTGCATTCTGTAAAGCAGTTGGCATTAGGAAGGGCATCCAGCCATAGAAACCATGCCAAAACAGACATGGAGCCTGGGAAGCTATCCAGCTGGTCAGCTCTAGTTAAACCGTCCAACCCCTACCAGCATGGAAAACGGATGTTAAATGATGATGATGATGATGATATGGTGAAAGTGAACTTGTGATCAAATAAAAGCATTTCCTAAACTCAGTAAGCTTATACAAACATTCTGAGAATCCAAAAAGTACCTGTGTGTGAATTAGTTTTGAGTGTATAAAGTGTTGCACAGCATTGAACCCACCGAGAAGACAACATATGTGTGGACTGGGGTGGGCAGTGAGAGGGAGGGGTGACATGTGTTGGAGAGCAACTTCATATCACACAGCTAGGAGACCCTTTTTTTTGGCGAGGACAGTCTAGAATGTTCTCTCTGTGTAGTATCACTACCATTCCAGATGTGGGAGCAATGCTCCAATGTGGGTTCACACTATCCTTGAAATAGTGAAATGCTATAAAACGTAATTCAAAATGGCGTTTCAATCGAAGTCGCCATCATCATCATCATCATCATTTAATGTCTGTTTGCAATGCTGGTATGGGTTGGATAGCTTGACAGGAGCTGAGAATTCCAGAATTCACTCTAGGTTCCATTGGTTTAGCATGGTTTCTATGGCTGGATGCTCTTCCTAATGCCAACCACTTTACAAAGTGCACTGGGTATTGGGTGTTTTTTACATGACACCAGCACCAATACTTTTTCTGCGGCACTGTGTAGCATCTTATCTATGGACACAAAGTTTTTTTTTTATCTAATACTTCCAGGAACAAAAATGTAGAAAACAACTGGCATCACCAGAACTTAGCAGAAATATTATTTGTTGCCATTTGAGATTTATTGAAATTCTAATGTAAAAAAAAAAAAAAAAGTCTGCTTAGATTTTTTTTTTTCTGGAATAAAGAAATAAAGAAAGAACGGGAACGCATGAAGGAAGCATATCAGTCAATGTTGCTAAGAGATTTACTAGCTTCAGGTGACAATAATATTTACTGCATAGAGTTACAGAAAGAAATTATAGCAATATTCCCGGAAGACAAGCAACTAGAAGAGAATAGAAAGAGACACAAACCAACTTCCTAAATGTCACTTAAGCTATTGTAGCAGAACCAGACAAAGACAAAGGAAAAAGAGGTGGAATGGAATGGAATAGAATGGAACGGAATGGGTGGTGTTGGGTGGAGGAAGTTGATGAAAATGTTTTAAAAATAACCAGAATGAAATGGTAGAAGAGAAGCAAGGAGAAGAGAAGAAAATGCAATGTCATAAAATATGATTTATCAAAGAAAGGGAAAAGATATAAGGAAATGGACAGAATCTTAGAAGAAAGATGCCGATAAAACAAATAATCAAATCATTCTATGGATAGCTAGATGTAAATAATGAAACGAAAAATAAAAATATAAAAATGTAAGAAAGATGAAATCTTAGATGATGTAAAGAAAAAGTAAAAATAAAAATAATAACAAAAAGTAAGAAAAGAAATGAAATCCAATCAAATCAAGATATGGTTACTGTAACAAGTAAACAGGAAGTGATCCACTGGATAAAAGATAAATGAAAGTAATAATAATAATGATAATAATAATAATAATAAGGAAATAAAAGAATTAACATGGAGATTCAAAGGCAGCAGCAATGAATTCAATTTTCCAGAGTTGGGTTAATTTGTTTGGTAGCCAAAAGAAGGAACAGAAGAAGAAAGGAGCGTTGAAAGAAGTGAAAAGGGAGGAGAGGAGGAGGAGGAGAGAGAGAGAGAGAGAGAGAGGGAGAAAGAAAGAAAAGAAAAAAAAGGAAAGAAGATTGAAAGAAACAAGGAAAATTTGAAGGGAATAGAAAATGGAAGGGAAATGTGTTTAAGAGACAAAGAGTGGTGTGTGTATGTATGTGTGTGTTTGCTTGTATGTGTTTGTGTGCATGTTTGTATAAGTGTGTGTGTTTATATTTACATATATTTTCTCCCATGTATGCTTATGTGTATGAGTGTGTATATGTGCATGTGTGTATGCATGTGTATGTATGTATGTGTGTGTATATATATATATATATATATGTTAAACAATGATGATGATATATATATATATGGAAGAGAAGGAAATACATAGATTAACAGTGTGAGATACATAAATCAATAAATATATTGAGATAGAGGAAACGAGAAAATTTTCAAAGTTTTCTATGTAAAAGAAGAAAAACATATGAAATGAATAAATGAAGCATATATATATATATATATATATATATATAAAAAAAAAGAAAATGAAATCCAGCAAAATGAAATTTAGTTCAAAGACCATTCATGATAAGCAACTGATGGTGAAATTTGTTATTGACAAAGGAAGGTGAACGTTTCAAAACTGAAGTGAATATACACAATTTTTAAAATATTTCTTCAAAAAACACTTTACAGACACACACACGGATAGATGTATAGATAAACTGTTAAGGTCATCATTTGGAATTGAGGGTAACTTGGGGTTAGCTTAGGGTAGTATGAACCATGCTTTTGTGAATTGTTTCGGGCACCTTTGTAGTCACAAGTAGACACAAACACCTTCTAAGTACTCTGACTCTTGACTCAGCAAAACACCTACAGGTGCAGGTGTGGCAAGAAGCTTGCTTCCTAACCACGTGGTCCTGGGTTCAGTCTCACTGTGTGGCACCTTGAACAAATATCTTCTACTGTAGCCTCGGGTTGACCAAAGCCTTGTGAGTGGATTTAGTAGATGGAAACTGAAAGAAGCTTATTGTTTATATGTGTGTGTGTGTGTGTGTGTGGAGGCACATGGCCTAGTGGTTAGAGCAGCGGACCAGCGGTCGGGGATCGCAGGTTTGAATCTCAAACTGGGTGATGTGTGTGTTTATGAGCGAAACACCTAGGCACCACGCAGCTCTGGCAGAAGGTAACGGTGAACTTCTGCTGACTCTTTCGCCACAACTTTCTCTCACTCTTTCCTCCTGCATCTTGCAGCTCACTTGCGATGGACCAGTGTCCTGTCCAGGTGGGGAACCTATATGCCAAGGAAACCAGGGAAACCGGCTCTTATGAACCAGGCATGGCTCGAGAAAGAACAAACAAACACACACATACACATGTGTGTGTGTGTGTGTATGTGCGCATGTTTTTGTATCTGTGCTTGTTCCCAAAAACTGCTTGACAACCAGTGCTGGTTTATTTATGCCCCTGTAACTTAGCAGTTTGGCAAAAGGGGCCGATAGAATAAGTACCGGGCTTAAAAAAAAAAATAAGTGCCAGGGTGAATTCCTTCGATTGGAAATTCTTCAAGGCAGTGCCCTAGCATGGCCTCACTCTAATGACTGAAACAAGTAAAAGATAAAAGATACAACAGTTACGAGAAGAGAAGTAAAGAAAGGAAATGTGTGTGACTATATGAAAACAAAATTAACTGAGAAAAAAAGTAGATATACAATGTGTGTGTGTGTGTGTGTTTTTGTGTAAAGTAAACAGTAATTACATTCCCAGATCATGGTATTACTCAATCAGCCTGTCATCGGTCAACTGTATACATCAGAGGATTGGACAGAAAAAAACCATTTACCTTATACATATCAGACTCTACATCTGTAATCACACTTTGTACCAAAAATAAATAAAAATCATATAAATATATATACATACATACACATAGAGAGACACATGTAAATAAACACAAATATACATATAGATATATGTGCATCACACATACACACATACAAATACACACACACTGATTCATATATATATATATGTATATATACAGGGTGTTCATAAATTATCTTTACAACTCCCACAATTTATTGTATGTATTAAAGTTGAGATTTATCAATCAACATCTTTGCAACCAATGAAACCCACATGGAAGTGTTCTAGTTTCATTTGTTTTCTAATAAATTCTGCTGAATTATCCTTATTTTCCTATTTTTTTCTGATTTGTAAAGGTAATATATGGACACCCTGTATATAGACTAGAAGAGACAAAATATCAGAAGAGAAGTCGTACAGATCTTGTGATCCTTTTCTTAAGCTTGTCTGTGATACTTGTTAGTCCTTGTTTCTTGTATATGTTAATGCAAAGTCTTTTGCGCAAAACCAGCTCCATTGAAGCTGGGTGACTTAGTCTGACAATTGCTTTCAAAATTAAGTAGACACGCTCATTTGAAGGTGTCACTCTGTTTAAATATTGCGAATCGTGGATGGAGGAATCCCAAGATGCAATTGCACAAATCTGAATTTAAAAAGAAAAAGAAGAAATCATTGAAGGTACAAGAAGAAATCAAAAACGAAATGAATGAAGCTGCAGATGAATAAAATCGTAGTACAAAACTGTTTTATAAAAGGCAGTACAAGCCCGAACCTTATTTTCTAAAAAAAAAAAAAATTACACTTAATTCTGTTTTATATATAAGAAAAATATTAACCTACATACAAATATCCTAAGTATAAAAAAAAAGGTACTGATGGATGAAATCAGAGTGCAAAATTGTTTATTAGATTTAGCAAAGGGTAGTACAAGGCAGGTGCTGAAAAATTCTTGGCTTTAAGGGTATTGTAAAAGGTCTGGTTGGTGGCCCAACCTTCAGAGTTCTGTAACAGGGCATAGAAAAAAATGAAGGACTGCTGCAATGAGTGTATGAATCTGAGGGGAATATGTTGAATGAAATCACAATTAATTGATCCTCCCGTATTTTCTTTTATCCAAAGCCAGGAACTTTTCAACAGCCCCTTGTACAAGCCTAAACTTTATTTTACCTTATATAACACCTTAAATCAAAAGTATTTTCTTACAATATTATAAATTATAAAAATGTTGTCCTCACTCCCTTGCTCACAATCAGACCAGTGGCTGAAAAATGTTTCATTCACTAGTTAATAAAATTAACTTTCAGGCAATTCTGTGTGCATACTCTACACGTCCTCACATACATTGTCTGTTTCTTTCTCTCACACGTACACATTTTTGTATACATAAGAGATTTCCTACACTCTATCAAAACTTACTGACACTATAAGATTGGGAATGTATTAGAAATTCAGGGATTGCCAAACTAAAACCAAGAAAACAGTCTCTATTCTTGACATATGTTAATACATTTTTGTTCAATCTCAAGATTTAATTAATTTTATTCAACAAAGTAAAATCTTATTTATATGATGGCGAATTTATTCCTACTTGGTCATTAATTAAATTCAAATTATTTCACGATATTTACTGCTGGGAATCTTCTTAATCTCCTGATATGAATATTATTATTTAAATTTAAAGTACAATCACAATATATATCGCTGCAGTGATCTAGATTTAACTACGCTTCTTATTTCTTTACTGCCCACAAGGGGCTACATACAGAGGGGACAAACAAGGACAGACAAATGCATTAAGTCGATTATGTCAACCCCAGTGCGTAACTGGTACTTATTTAATCGACCCCGAAAGAATGAAAAGCAAAGTTGACCTCGGCAGAATTTGAACTCAGAAGGTAACGGCAGACGAAATACCTGTTTCTTTACTACCCACAAGGGGCTAAACACAGAGAGGACAAACAAGGACAGTCAAATGGATTAAGTCAGTTATATCGACCCCAGTGCATAACTGGTACTTATTTAATCAACCCTAAAAGGATGAAAGGCAAAGTCAACCTCGGTGGAATTTGAACTCAGACGAAATACCGCTAAGCATTTTGCCCGGCGTGCTAACATTTTTGCCAGCTTGCTGCCTTAAACTACTCTTCTATTTTCAAACAGTATCATACACTGATATTGGATGGACAATATTTCTGCTATATCATACAATTAACAGATCAATTATATTGAAACATAAGAATTTCAATTGTATTGTGTAATTTTGTTTTTCTCTTTTTATATAGCAGTATTCCTGTGGCTGGATGCTCCACTTCTTTCAAACCATGATGACTGAAAAGAGTGGATATGTTCACCATGTCACCAATGCATGTATGGATAGTATAAAGAAGATACAGTGCTACTATTGCATAAAAATGCAAACAAGTAGGAGAAAAGCACCTCAAATACATGTAGACCATGGAAGTTTTGGAAAATAATCATTTCATCGCACATGAAATTATTGTGCTTTACAGAGGTGAAGGAAAAGGTTTAAAACATAATGTAAGTTATATTGCAGATCTATCAAACCTATGCCAGCAAGGTAAAAAAGAATGAAAGAGAAAAAAATTATGATGCAATAATCTGCCATGAAGTTTTAAAGCAATATATAAAAGCTGTTCCAATAATTGACACATATTAGATGTGTCCTGTTCTTTTTCCCATTAAACTTATTTGCCCATTTGCTTTTATTTCACTAATGTCTCAAACACATAAATCTTTTTTATTCGTTAATAGCATTAAGTATAAAATACTCACATCTTTTTCTCCATATGTCTTAATGATTGGTAAACTGTAAAATTTCGCCCCATGTTCTTTGGGGAGAATGGAGTTGATTCCAGCAGCTTGTAAGCCTTCCTTGGCACTAGGTGTGCTCATATCATCAGCTGGAATTACAGAAAAAAATACCATTACAGAATTAATGAGACAAATGAGATAAACAAGCGTTTTAACACCACATCAACTAGATTAATTGACAGTGATCTCAGAAATATGCCAACATATGTCCAAAATTGATTTATTCAATGTGATTATTTGCTGAATATTCAACACATACAAAACACACATAACCCTGTTTCTTGTCATCATAACTATTAATAAGATATCATATTATGTTGGTGATGTATAAAGATTCTTCACTGAAAAATAATGAGATCAACTGAGCGAACCCAACACAGGAAAGTAAAAGAAAAAAAAAGGAAAATGTAATCCATAAGCAATAAGTCTTCGTAGTTGAAATTAAAAACACCCCCACACTTCAAAAGTAAAAAAGAAAAGTAAAATTAATTGACACAGTAGGAGGTTTCTATGGCACTTTAAACTCCAACTCCTTAATAGACTCAAACTGCAAATCAATGAATTTGTAGCACAGCTGCAATCAAAGCCAATTTTATTTCCAATTTTAAACTGATTTCTTCACTTAGGGCTCTGCTGAGATAACTAAAATATGGAAGCTTAAAATATATATATATAAAATAGAGGAATAAAAAAAATTTAAATTAAGCAAACTAGCTAATGGCGCTTTCTAATGTATTAAATTGTAACAAAAACTATTAGCTCATGTCATTTTTGATGTTCATGATGTATTGAACATTATAATATTGGAATACATTTATAACCCAAACATCAGGTCATGGGTTTTCTAACAACATTCACTCATATATATAATATTTCAAAGAAATATATAATTCCATTGCATAGCACTATGGGCTAGTTTCTTCTACTACAGAGCTGGGCCAACCAATGCTTTGTAAATGATCAATTTGATAGACAGAATGGAAACTATACATATATGAATATATGAGGGAGTACTGAAAAGTTTCTGCCTTTAAGGGTATCATGAAAGACCTGCTTGGAGGCCCAATCTTCCAAGTTCTTTTACAGGGCTTAGTAAAATTGAAGGACTGCTGCAATAAGTGTATGAAACTGAGAGAAGAATATGTTGAATAAAATCATAATAAACTGATCTTTCTGTGTTTTCTTTTACCCAAAACCAGGAACTTTCCAGCACCCTTCATATACACACATACACATCATCATCATTTAATGTCCGCTTTCCATACTGGCATGAGTTAGATGGAAAACACACACACATATATATAAAACAACAGAATTTGTTCATAAAAAATATTTTATTGCACTGTGTTGTCATCCATTTCATGAACAAAGAATGATCATTAATTGTATAGTGTAAATTGTATAATCCAACTGCACTATCAAATCTTCAGAGATCTGTAACTTTGAATTGTCATTTTATGTATACATAGTGGATTAGTGATAGTGTTGCATCACTGGTACCACAATAATGTTTTCTTTCAGAGATGGAGTACACATGCAGGTCTAAATAATGGTTATTTGGTATGCAATTTAAATTGCACTATACACACATATTACACACACATGTAATCCATGTACATGTGTGTATACACATGTGAATATTGCCAACCTGTGGTTTCACTTGTTTCTGCCTGAATGAAACAGTGATATGTTTACATTCCTTTCTGACATTACAACTGGTCACTCTGTACTTTGAAAGAACAGAGGAATAGAAAATTCCCTTACTTGAAAAACAGTTAAAAGTTGACAACAGGAAGAATATCAGACTATAAAATTCTGCCCCAAATAAGTTCTTTTCTAATCCATGCTAACATGAAAAAAGTAGACAAAAAGACAAACAAATAAACGAATGAGTAACAAGTATTTTTTTATTTCTAAATACTTACCATTCAGATCGAGGAATAATACAGGTACGTGCTGCTCCATGTCCGGAAGAGTTTCACTGACACAAAAAAGAAAAGAACATAGAAAAATTTAAAATTGTATTTCAATTTAAAAGTTTCCATTAGCACATATGCAAATAACAATGGGAAAAAAGCTTACAAGGGATATACTTGGCTAACAATTGACCTGTTAGAAATAGCAGCCAAATTTCCTTCAAATCACATCCTACAATTTTCAGTAAAGGATGCATTGGGCAAGGTAGTCCCTGACATAAAAAAAAAGTCATAGCTGGAATGTTTTGATCCCAGGTTTGATCAAACAGGTTGATCTGAGGTTAAACAATACACCAATTTAATTTTGCTCAAACATTTTGAGAATATGAAATTTCATCAGGGACATTGAATAAAATTCATGTAATATTGTCGAAATATTTATTTATGAATTTATATGTACGGTGTTTAAACCAGTCAACCACAAGTGTTTGTTGCTCCTATTAGGAAGTGAAATTCAAAAGCTTATTAGGATACAACTATACAGCTTCTAAATAACAACCATAAATTACAACTGGGTTATTTAAGTATGAATAAACACATAATGATTTAAGTACCAATGAAATTGTCAATCAAATGTCATTTAAAAGTGTGGACTAATATATGAAGATGAATTGAAATACTCAATAGCAAATTCAAGACCAGTCAAAAAATACTGTAGTGTAAACTATAGTGTAAATTGTAAATATTTTTTATAGTATCACTAGTCATATTTTCAACATTTAAGTATATAAAGTAAACACAAAGCTTAGAATTATAAAAGAGATTATTGGGGGGGAAAAAAGCAACAAACAAAAAATGAAAAAACACCATCACTATATATATATATATATTTCATAGTACTTAATGGTTTAAGATGTTGTGAGAAGTGAGCGCATGATAATATTTGTAATGAACTTGTAAATAGAAAATGCTTGGAAGTTTACTTACAGAGTGAATATAGATGAATAAAAAGTGTGTTAACCTTTAGTTACTGCAAGCTATTTCACACACAATATTTAAAATATTTACATAGAAGTTAATGGTTACAAATATAGTTACGTATACATTACAAAACCATCATAAATTGCAATTTGAAACTGATATAAGGAGAAATATTCTGTGGGTTTATCATCAAAGGCACATGGCCTAGTAGTAAGGGCATTGCACTTGTGATCAGAAGATCATGGTTTTGATTTCAGGACTTAGTGACAGTGTTGCATCACTGGTACCACAATAATGTTTTCTTTCAGAGATGGAGTACACATGGAGGTCTAAATAATGGTTATTTACTAATTTAAATTGCACTACACACACATGTAATCCATGTACATGTTTGTCTACTCATGTGAATATTGCCAACCTGTGGTTTCACTTGTTTCTGCCTGAATGAAACAGTGATATGATGTTTAAATTCCTTTCCGACATTACAACTGGTCACTCTGTACTTTGAAAGACCAGAGGAATAGAAAATTCCCTTACTCGAAAAGCAGTTAAAGGTTGTGTGCTTGAGCAAAACACTTCATTTCATATTGCTCCTGTCCACTTAGCTGTATATAAGTAACTCTATGACAGACTAGCATCCTGTTCAGAGGGATTGTTGTGATCTTGGTCACTCATACACTGTGGAAATTGGGTAACTGACCCAATGAGGCCTAGGAGTTCAGACAGTAACATCCAACATCCAAGGGTTGATGATGATGTTTGTTAAACTGTTAGAAATAGCAGCCCAATCGGTATCAAATCACACTTTATCATCATCATCATCATCATCGTTTAACGTCCGCTTTCCATGCTAGCATGGGTTGGACGATTTGACTGAAGACTGGCGAATCAGATGGCTGAACCAGGTACCAATCTTGATCTGGCAGAGTTTCTACAGCTGGATGCCCTTCCTAACGCCAACCACTAACCATAAAATACCCACAGAAATGTCAAAGCTAGAATATTTTTGATCATAGACTTGTTTGATCCTGACTGACCTGCGCTCAAGAACAATAAAGGAAAAAGGTCAATAAAGGATGTTAAAAATGTGGATGAAATTATTTACCTGTCAGCTGGTGCCCCTGGTATGCCACTTCCAGCAGCAGGGACCAGCACAGCGTTTCTTTCTTCAGTAAGTCCAATCCATTGTTCAACTAGAGATGTCTCTCGGTCGACTTCAGCTTCATTCTTATCTGAAATTTGATAAAAAAAAAAAGGAAAATTAACCTTCAAGTTCTCATACATCCATACAACTTGAGATTCTGAGAATCCCCTCTTCCAACAAGAAAAAAAAAAAGAAAATTATTTTTGTTTTTCTAATTATTTAGTTGAAGGCAATAGACTGATGTCACACAGTCTTTGCAGCCCTTTCCTCATTAGTAAGTTTGATGCTTTTGATGTTCAGTTGGAATTTCTGTAGGGATAATGCACCAACATCATTTAATGTCCTTTTTTCCATGCTGGCATGGGTTGAACAATTCATCAGAAACCAACAAACCAGAGGGCTGCATTGTGTTTGACTGTCTGCTTTGGCATAGATTTTAGTTGGATGCTCTTCATAATGCCAACCACTTTATGGAATGTACTGGATGTTTTTTTTTTGTGGTAATAGGGAAAATGTGAGCCCCTAAGGAGAGTTCTTGAAGTTGAGAATCAGGTAACATAAAATTGGTGGTTGAGGGGAAACACTGGTGAAATAAGGATGAAAGACAAGTCTATTGATGAGGAACAAGCATGCTATTTCAGAAGACCAGAACTTTTGCAATAGCAGTAGAGATACCAACAGCAGTATTGCAAGACACAATATTTTAGATTTTTTAAAACATTTCCCCAAATGTAAACAATACACTGTACAGGAAGTAAGTGGAATTGAACTCAAGTTGTCAAATTTGGTTAAGTTTGTATAGAAAATATTCTCAGAGCCACCATAAACATTTTCAAAAATAACATTTTCTCTCCAATGAGAGCCTTTTAGAAATGATTTTAGAAATTTTAGAAATGATTTTTTTCCTGAGTCAGATCACCACCAGTTTCTGCAGAGTTTAGCTTTTATTTAAATTTTTGAATTTTAATGTGCTATTTTCGTAATGTCTGAAACATGGTATGTCATTAAATTTTCCCACGTAGTTATTACATTAAATATAACTATGTAGTTAAGAAATTAAATATGCGCTTAATAGATACATATAATGATTCTACAAGAAATTTATTATATTGTTATTTCTGTTAGAAAAGGTTAAAGAATACAACCAATCATTTTACAGTAAAGTATTAATGCAAATTTTTAATGTAGGCACAAGGCCTGAAATTTGGGGCAGGAGAATTGTCAATAATATAGACCACAGTACTTGAATAATTAATTTTACTGATCCCCAGGATAGATGAAAGGCAAAGTAGATCTCAGTGGGGTTTGAACTTGGAACATAAATTGGGTTGTAACTAAATAGTGAAAAGCATATTGTTCAGTACTTTTACTGTCAGAAAAAAATGTCAGGTGGTGGAAACACCATACGTACAGAGCTATTCAGCAGGATTATACTACTTTAGGACACTAAGACATCACACTTGCACACACACATACATGCACGCACACACAGCTATCCAACAGCGATCAATGTGGAAACAAACTTAATCATTAAAGAAGAAATATTCTTCCATGTTAGTGACTTATAAAAAGAACTTAAGAGAACATAAAAGGCCATTTAATGACAGCTTCTTCAGATTTAGGGTTATTTATTGCTACAACCTAATGGTACTGCTTCTTGCGGACATATTGTTTTCCATGTAGGAATATTCTTGTATGTGTATGTATGGTGTCTGAGTATATGTGTGTGTTTGCGTATAGGACTCTGTGTGTATATGTGTGTAAAATGTAAAATAATTCCTTGTATTGATTTGATCTTATCACTTTGACATTATTAAACAGCAATTCTTTATCAATATACATCTAGCTCAGCACCAACCAGCCAAATCTGAGATGAAGCAGGAGATTTCAGAGCATTTATTCTGGATATAGCACAGCAATAATGGACCACAAACTTCACAATTCTCCAGCTGTAAGGCTAAAACTTTAATTTCATACAACTATCATGGTACATTATGCAACTATTTTATTCATGGAGTCAAAAGGACATTAAAGCAATGTTATGAAGTATACATAAAATAATTGTTCTGTAACAAAGACACTAGACAATTGAACCAGAAGGTTATGAGTCGTAATTCCACTACCAGCAACATATTGTATGCCTCTGGGGAAAAAAGGTACATTATCTTGGAAAGCTTAACAGAGAAGAACAAAACAAAGAGCTACCACTTATATCAAAGTGTGTACATAAAACAAATATAATTAAGTTGAAACATTTCTTTAATGAAATATAGATGACCTGTGGTGGAATTTTACACCATATGACTATAGACTATTAAAGTTATTAGATAATAATAAGTGTTAGAAAATTAGTTGGTGGTTGAAGTGTTAGGCTGTTTCAGTTTTGTTGACACTCACTTGTAGTAGAAATGCACAGGTTGTATCCAATTGATTAGAAAAAAAAAGTGGTTGCAAATTTGAGTGCTCGCTTATACATTATTTGATTATCAGAAAGGTATTTTTTAGTCAATAGCAATAACGCTAACAGTACAATTCTTACAAAAGAAAAACAAGGGAAAAACAAAAGATAATGGTGAATATTGATTATGCGTACACTATTATCTAGTTTACCACACACACATACACAAGTACTGGTCTTTATTTTTCTCAAAGACTTATAAACAATCAGGAGATAGTTGAGAAATACAATGTTGTTTGTTTTCACTAACTGAACTAACACTATGGTGGTTCTGAGTAACAGTGGGAGATGGGACATACAGAGAAGATAAATCCGTTTATTAAACAATATAGGCTACATTCATAAAACTATGAAGGTACCTCTGTCTCCTCCTCCTCTCACTACTACTATTAGGACAATAACCACTACTGCCTCCAGTTCTTCCAACTAATGAATTGTCCAAGTCCATACAATACGTATTTCATCCTTAAATCATCCCTATTGTGCCTTGTTTACAATAACCTGTATTTCAGTTATTTCACCTCTGAAATACACCCCTTATTTTTTTATATATTCTAAATCACATTTTGTGAGTATTGATATTGTTAGTTACAACTTTCTAGGGGGCTAATCATGGGCACCAGACAAAGTATTAAGGTTGATAAAACTATATGAAACCCTTATGTGTGGTGTCCTGGCATCTCGTTCCAATAACTGAAACTAGTAAAAGATTAAAACTATGGAAATTTTTATGGTCAACGGACAAAAAGATGAGAGTCATTCTCCCCCCACCCTCCTCATTATCTTATTTTAATGCCTATCTTCCATGTTGTTGTGGGTTTGACAAATGAAAGAGAAGTAATTAGGGCCTTGTACTTTCATGTGATTTTGTTCCAGATATAATTTGGTAATCTGCCAATTGCTTTAGAACTGAAAAAGGATAAAATAAAAGACTATGCCAGCAGAGAAAAAAAATTATTCCGATAGAAGCCAATGAGGGAGACATTACTTAGTCATGAGATCTGCTAGAAACAACAGCCAAATCTTCCTCAAATCACACTACCCAAATAAGGAATGGTTGTGTTAATGATATTTTGTATTATCTAAAAAAAATATATTTCTAAAAAGGCAAGATGGTCATGGTTGGTGCACTGTTGATCATAGTCCACTCAGTCAGGGTTGACCTGGGCCTAAAACAAATCGTGTCACTTGCAAGAAAGTATGACTTGCAACTCTACAGGTACCTAAAACTGTTAGTGAAAGCCTGTTGGCAAGCCGGCATAGACATCATCTTAGCCCTCTCATCCTTGGCATCAAAGATGTGACAGCATGAGGCTTGTGGGTGGGGGTTATAGCAGCACTTGGCTGGTACTAGTTTCAGCTTAATAAATCAGGGCAATGAAAAATTAGGTACCTTGCTCAAAGACATGACAAAAAAAAAAAAGAACCTATGCTCAAAACCGAACCTATGACATCCTGATTACAAGCCTAACACCCTAACCATTAGGCCCTGCATTTTCCCCATACAGCTGTGGGGAAGAGTAGAGTTAAACAGCAGCAACATTTCTAAACTTCCATTTTGTATTTGGTCTGCAAGATTCTTGATGTGAAACCATGTGTTGAAATAAATTTTGCTGCGTCTTGGGAGAGTCATTATACCAATAATAACAACATTATACCAATAATAACAACTCTCTCATGCACCAAATGGCAGTTGCTAAAAAGCATTCGTGAAGTAAAACCATGTAGCAACACCAAATGGCGGTGCCCCAGCATGGCCACAGCTCGTGAGCTGAAACTAGAATCAATCAAACATGCACACAGGTTCAATCCTGCTTCTTTATTGTTAGTCAATTGGTTAAATACCTAACCAACTAACTAATCAATCATTTTTTTTTAATGAGTTGGTTAAACAAGCATTCAGTTGTCTGTTTGTCAAAGTTCCTTTGTTGCCATTCATCTAAGAATTGGTACTAATTTTCAGTAAGTTAATAAAGCTGATACTTCCAGAAATTAACAGAAACACCAAATGACATTACACACTCAAGTCTTTCAATATGGTTTTAAACTGATGCACTGACTTCACTGATAATTTTATAGGGAAGGATACAAAGATAGTATTATATTGATTATTTCTCATCAGTCATTGGCACAAATATTGATCAATGATACTGATATGAAGAAGACATCTACATCTGTAATTAACATAATTAAAATGTATTGATAGGTTTATTTCTAACATTAATTAAACATTTAGACATTTGAAACATTGAGTGCCAGTCATATTCATATTGATAGCGGCAACATTTTAATTTGCATGATAAGTGAAAGTCGCAGTTTGGCAATTCTTTTGATATTATTTTAATACAGAGATTTTGTCTAAACAATTAGCTACCTAATGAGTAACGAATCTAGTAAAATGGCTGAAGCCAATACTTATATCTGAAATGTGATGTATCAGATTAAATCCATACTATTAATCTATATCATTGTCCAAAGCTAATATCTAGGAAGGAATGAATATTTAACTTCAAGATTTTTATCATCAAATTACTTTAATTGACATAAAGCAGGGAATCAACATTATGAGAGAGATTATCAAATATAGGACAACAATTAACCTTTTAATATTAACATTCATATTTAAATTAAAATCTCAATTAAAATCTCATTATAACATGAATAATAATATGAGATTATTTCAGTTGCACAACAATGCAATATATTGTAGACATGGCTGTCTGGTTATGAGGTTCACTTTGCAACTTGGCAACCATGTGGTTTTGAGTTCAGTTCCACAGTGTGACACTGTGAGCTGGTGCCATCTGTCAATTCTTTGAGTGTGAAATTGGTAGATGGAGATTGCAAGGAAGCTTGTCCTCTGTATGTGTGTGTGTATGTTTATGTCCATTTATAATAAAAACAAGTTTCACATTAATCTGAAGGGTTACTCTATATTTTTGTAGAGCATAAATTTATTATTCTAAGACAAGAATATTATTGATAGTGACTTTGAAGTTTTGGCCAGCTAAGCAATCATCGGACTGCATCCATTGAACATATTATATTTATATGCATACATACACACCGTAAATACAGGTACATCAAATACCATATAACATAAATTCATGATTTATTAAAATTATCTCCACCTCTAGAGGATGTATCATAATCTTGAAATGGTCAGCTCATTTCTGTGTATGTGTGTGCATGTATGTGTGTTAGTGTAAATGTTAATTTGGCAGGTCACTGTTTGACTAAAAGATGATGTCTTCTTTCTCCAGTGAAAAGATGTTCTGTAGTGCAAAACATTTTACTAATGGGACAAAAATACCATACTTGGAAAAACAAAGGTTGGAAACAAGAAGGGCATCTGGTCCTGGAAAATCTGTCTCAATTAATTTTTGTCTAATTATTACCAGTTTGCAAAAAATCAGACAAAAAAACGACAGTAGAGGTGATGATTATATTGAAGATTAATTGAAGCAATTAAGCAACCAATTTGTTAAAAATATAATCACAAATGAGTTAAAAGTAAATTTGGACTAACATAATACAAACAGTTTTATAAAATTATTCCATCCACTTACACTCACATTATACACCAGAACAAAGAAAACCATGATTTGACTTACTGCTTTTCTTAGAAGTCATAGATCAGAATTAATGATGCTTAAGTGTGAAGTCTCATTTCTATTTAATCTCAAAAATACTTAAGGTTACTTTGTTGGTTTGTTCCAGTAATACAACCTCAAGACATTGGAAACCTTTCACAACGACACACACAGTGTTGAATTATTCATGAGAGAATGTTCGGTTTAATGCTTGGCTAAACTGAATCTTACACTTGATGTATGATTTAGTTAGGTGAAACTAAAGTGTATTAAACACATAATTACACTTCATCATACAGATAAAATATCAAAGGGAAAAATCTCATTGAAATGAACACTAAGCAGAATTTATTTATAAAACTTGAGAAAGTATCTGGATTTCACATTAGATGCATGTATAAATGAAGACTGTTTTAAATATTGTATTTATTTATTTATTGTCTTTTTGTAAAGAGGTATGGCTATGTGGTAAGAAATTTGCATCCCAATCACATGTGTCTGGGTTCAGTCCCACTGTGTGGCACCTTGGGCAAGTAGCTTTTGCTATAGCCTCAGGCTGATCAAAAACTTGTTAGTGGATTTGGTAGAAAGAAACTGAAAGAAGCCAGTCATGTATGTGCATATTATATATTATATAGCATTACTATATATATTAATGTCTATTGTTATGTTCAGTTATAATAAAAACAATCTTACATTAATCTGATGGGTTACTCTATACTTCTGTAGAATACAAATTTATTATTATTAATCAAGAATGTTGTTGACAGTGACTTTGAAGTTTTGGCTAGCTAAGCCGTTGTTGGACTGTTTAATAATAATAATAATACTAAATGCCCTGATGCAGTACCAGGCAGTGGCTCTCATGGCTTCTGATCTTAACTGATTGGAAGTGTTATCATGTACATTCTTTTGTCTTGGTATAAAAGATGGGCTATAGCAAATATTCTGCTCAATACCACAGATTTGCTAGTCAGTTATTTAACCGTAACCAGTTGAGCATGTCTCTTAGTGGCTGATGATATGTGCATCTCTGACCACAGGCAGAAGTAGTGGGGGGAACATCGTAGCCATGTGTTGAGAGGGATTCTTTGGAGTTTGAATAATTCACCTCTGGAAACATGGGTGTTTCGTTCAACATCCTTAAACAACCCTTATTCAGGGACCTTTTGAGTGAGATGGGTTACTCGACCAGAAGAATATTCTAACTGGGCCCCACCTGCAAGGTCATGTGCTGTTTATCTTGATATGAGATCACCATGTTGCACACATATGGTTGTGATGCATGTGCCTGGTGTACCGTTATCAGACGAGTAGTAATGATGGGTATACTGGGCTTTGTATATTTTACCCCAGTGTCACTTTGATGGCATGCACTGCTCTCTCACTTAGTAATAATAATAATAATGTGTGTATGTGTGTGCCTGTGTGTGCATGTCTTTGTGTCTGTATTTATCTTCCATCACCACATGACAACTAGTGTTGGTGTATTTGCATTCCTGCAACTTAGAGTTCTAGCAAAAGAGACTGAGTTCCAAGCTTAAAAGTATATAAAAAAAAGTACTGGGGTTGATTCATTTGACTAAAATTCTTCAAGGTGGTGCCCCAGCATGGCCACAGTCTAATGACTAAAACAAGTAAAAAGTAAAAGATAAAGACAACAATATTGAAAGTGAACAATTCTAATTGCGATAAAAAAAAAATAAAAAGATGGTTACCTTGTTTGTTAATAAGCTTCTGAAACTGTTCGGCAAGGTAAGCCTTGCGTCGCATTAGAGCATCAGACCAACGCTCTCCAAGTAAATTGAGGTCTTCTTCTTGGTAGCTGTCTAAGCCTTTTTGTAGCTTAGAGCGGACACAAATACATCCAATCGAAATAGAGACAATAGATTCGCAGATCAGTGGTAAGGTTCCAGAATTGGCCACTGGTTTTACACGAACCATCACACGTCTGGAGTGACCCTGTACAAAGAGAATAACAGATGATTTCCTTAAAAAATTAAATAAAACCAATTTCTTAAAAAAAGGAAATAAAATCATTTCTTCAATCTTTGACCATCATGTATGGATTCTTTAACTCTTTTGTTACCATATCTCTCTTGAAATACACTACTTTAGTTTCAAAAATTTTTGAAAATAATGAAGAATTAATTAAAAAATAATTTTGTCATTATTAAACTGGGTTTTGTAACATTAATTAATATGGTAATGTAAAAGTGTAAGAGATCCCTTTCAGTCATGAATGACCATAAGATTGCACCTAGAAGGTTATCCTCTGAGGCACAACTCTGGACAAGATTGTTTATGGAAGACTGGCGGTCACCCATGCATACCAGCCTCCCCTCTCTGAGGAAAGGCAAAGGCTGATACAGCTTGGCACCAGTGACATCACAACTCATTTCTACAGCTGAGTGAACTGGACTAATGTGAAATAAAGTGTCTCGCTCGAGAACATAACACACAGCCTGGTCCAGGAATTGAACTCACTACCTCATGTTTGTGAACCCGATGCTCTAACCACTGAGCCATGCACCTTCACTATGTGAAAGAAGGTTATAATTTAAATTATTTCAAAATAGTTTGCATCATTGAACCTTGAGAAGTCTCAGGTGGGTTGGTACCAAAAGGTTTAAATAATTTGTATTCTATAATCTCACTATCAGAGTACAAAAAATGCTGGATCATCGTTACTATTCATCCTTTCAGTGCTGTTAAAATAAGTACCAGTGAAATATTGAGGTTGATGGCATTGATTTACCCCCTCCCCTCAAAATTACTGGCTGTATGCCTAAATCAGAAACCATTATCAATAGATTTCAATGAATTTCCGACATTTCTTTATTAACATATAATTTCCTTACACACATAAATCCTTGATTATATATTCATATTTTCTTCAGAAGTATTTTTGTTTCAAAATTTGCTTATTAGGTTGTGACAATAAATCATTTTTCTTAAGTTTATAATTGTAATACTAAAAGCTGAAATAACAAGCTTTATATTAAACCAGAAAATAACTGTACGATGTTTTCATTAGCCATCTAAACACTAATAAAAGAAGTAATATAGTCCAAACTCCTCTATAATTGAAACGTGTATGAAACTTTCTCTGAGGAAGTTGTTTGTGAAATTATCAAGGAAATTGCAAAATTCACTTCCAATCCAATAATGATTTGCAAAACATTTCATTGGCCCAGTGCCACAGAAATATTTTGCAGAAAGTTCCATGAAATTATATCTAGCAACTAGCTAGGAGAGTAAGTCATCCATAGAAGTAGCGATGTAGAGTATATTGTGGCCTAAATTCACTCTCCTAGCCAAAGTGTCTACAAAATAACTAGTTTGAAGTCAAAGTTATATATATATATATATATATGTGTGTGTGTGTGTGTGTGTGTGTGTGTGTGTAACATTCAAATTTTTGCTGTAAATTAAATTGTAAATATTTTTGAATTCAATGAAAACAAAAGAAATGAAACAGCCATATTGAAAAGAAGAGTAATCGAAATTTAGGAAAAAAGAAACAAAACAAAAGAATAGTTGGATATCTAAAATATAGGATAAAATTACAGCTAATTACTAATCAATATTTAATACTTTCAAAACAACACTGAAATTAGATAGGTAATTGAAATAAGCTGAATACAATATTTTTTTGAAAAAATGTTTAAGTTTAAACATAGCTGACAGCATTTCTCTGATAAATAAGTATCCAGCAATACTGTCCAACATTCTGGAACATAGATTAGAATTTAATTTTTTTGAAGGATCTAAAATAAAACAAGAAGTAGATATACTCTCTGTCCCTTGTTCTCTATTTCACTATTTTTTGGAAAAGTGAAATTTCTTTGTTGGTGCAAAATTGAATTTATTAAAGTATCTCATAAACATAGCCCATAAACAGAATAATTGTATTGAAATTGCTTACGGACACAACAACTAGAATATATATTGAAATCAAATTAGCCAGGCTACTGAACAGGAACTATAAGAATTCAATCAAATAATTCTCAATTGATACCATATTCAGTGAATCCTAGAAATAGAATTTCAGCTATAAACAGTATTTTTAGTAAGTTCTAATTTATATAGTAAGGTACAATACTTCCGTTTCAAATAAATCAGTACTGTACGTGTTTTATTAACCAGTGTAGGTATAAAGAAGAATACAAAAGAGTAAAGGTTAGTATATAATGTAGTGAAGTTAAAAATTTACTCATAGTGCTAATAATGTCTAAAATACTGCTGCAACAAATAAATGAAAAAAAAAATATCTGAAAATATTTTGTATCTGAGACATTAACAAACTGATTATGGATATCAAACTTAGAAATTCTTTCACAATTTAAACAAGATACTGACTGCTATAAACAGTGTGAGAAAAGCAATGTTTATCAAATGGTTAAAAAAATTTTGCTATCAAGTATCTCTTTTACTTGTTTCAGTCATTTGACTGCGGCCATGCTGGAGCACCACCTTTTAGTCGAGCAAATCTTATTCTTTGTAAGCTTAGTACTTATTCTATCAGTCACTTTTGCCGAACTGCTAAGTTATGGGGACATAAACACACCAGCATCGGTTGTTAAGCGATGGTGGGGGAACAAACACAGACACACAAACATATACATATATATACATATACATGATGGGCTTCTTTTAGTTTCTGTCAACCAAATCCACTCACAAGGCTTTGGTCGGCACGAGGCTATAGTAGAAGACTCTTTGCCCAAGGTGTCACACGGTGGAACTGAACCCGGAACCATGTGGTTGGTAAGCAAGCTACTTACCACACAGCCACTCCTGCGCCTGTGTTCAACTTCCATTATAATATTCTTAGTAAAAAGTAATATTACAAAAATTTATATGAAAAACTGCTTTAACTCGTTTGATACCAATTGCCTAAGACCACCTTTGTTTCTATGACACCAACTTTATATTTTATGGCAATTTACATTAAAACCACCCATCAAAACTTCTTGTTTATTAATGTTCCAAACACCAGATTAAGGATAAACTTATTTTACCAAATTCTTCCTTATTTTCAAAATGAATTGAAACAAAGACAGTGTATTTTAAGAGATATTGGTTTCAAATTTTAGCACAAGGCCAGCAATTTCAGGGGTGAGGGAGGAAGTAAGTTGATGACATCAATCCCAGTGCTCTACTTTATTGCACCCAGTACTTATTTTATTGCACCTGAAAGGGATTAAAGGCAAAATCGATCTCAGTGGAATTTGAACTCAGAATGTAATGACGGATGAAATACTGCTAAGCATTTTACTTGATATCCTAACAACTCTGCCAGCTCACCACCTTAAAGTGTGTTTTAACATAAATATAATAAGAAAATGGTTTATTTTCTTTATTCAGTGTCATCATACAAGTAGGCATAGGAGTGGCTGTGTGGTAAGTAGCTTGCTTACCAACCACATGGTTCCGGGTTCAGTCCCACTGCGTGGCACATTGGGCAAGCGTCTTCTACTATAGACTCGGGCCGACCAAAGCCTTGTGAGTGGATTTGGTAGACAGGAACTGAAAGAAGCCCGTCGTATATATATATATATGTACGTGTATATGTTTGTGTGTCTGTGTTTGTCCCCCCAACATCGCTTGACAACCGATGCTGGTGTTTTTATGTCCCTGTAACTTAGCAGTTCGGCAAACGAGACCGATAGAATAAGTACTAGGCTTACAAAGAATAAGTCCTGGGGTTGATTTGCTTGACTAAAGGCGGTGCTCCAGCATGGCCACAGTCAAATGACTGAAACAAGTAAAAGAGTAAAAGAGTATACTTTCCATAATCCTATTTATACATCGTTCGCTTTCCAGACATTTTTACATTACTGCATGTACTTTATATGCACTTTCTGACAAGTTGTGGTGCACCTGAGCACTGTATACAATAATTTCATTATTATTATTATTATATGATACACAAAAAAAAAAGGTACTTATTGGTAAGTTACTTTACATAAATATTCTTATTCTACAAGATAATTTATGCCTATTTGGCATGAATCTTAAATTTGGTATAAAATTAAAATAAAATAAATAAAAATATTAATAATCCTTCAGACCGACCAATTCTAAGCATGATTATAAATCCAGTTATTACTGAGACTGGTTATATGATTTTTCAGCTTCGTGACTTAAATTTTATTTAGCAACCACTCAGAAAAATGAAAATGAAGGTTTCGTTTAAAAGTCCACTTATTTCTACATTATTCCACCAAACGTTATTAATTTCAATCATTAAATATTTGCTGTGAGAATATATTTCTTTCATTTTACACATACAAAACAATCTTTTGTTACATTTTGCTACACACAAACACTATAGGATATTTTTCCATTAAAAAATAATTGAAATTCTGCTAAATTCAGTTATATAAACATTGCAGTGTTTGTAACAGTGACTGTTACATTAGAGGAAGGAAAAAAAAACAAGTTGAATTTGAATTGTATTAAAAATGAAAACTTTTTGTTGATGGATTGAACAATTTCTCAGCACCATACATTAACAACATAAGAACCACTAAATGCAATAGAGAACTCATATAGATCATCATTATCATCATCTTTTAATGTCTGTTTTCCATGCTGGCATGAGTTGGACGGTTTGACTGACGACTGGTAAGCCAGGAGGCTGCATCAGGTTCCAATCTCTTCCTAATGCCAACCACCTCGAGAGTGTAGTGGGTGCCTTTTACCTATCACCGGCATGAGAGCCAGTCAGGCGGCACTGGCATCGACCACACTTGAATGGTGCTATATATTTGGTCAATGGGAACTGTGTGGAAGAAAGCTTGTTGTATATGTGTGTGTGTATGTGCATTTGTGTTTGCCCTCTCACCCACTTGACATCTGGTGTTGGTTTATTTACATCCCATTAACTTAGCAGGTCAGCAAAACTTCCAGACTTAAAAAATAAGTACTGGGGTTAATCTGTTTGACTAAAACCTTCAAAGCAATGCCCTAGCAAGGCCACAGTCCAATGACAAACAAGTAAAAAATAAAATATCAGTTATATTTCATTAACAACTTCATTAAGAATACATAATCAGTATCACTCAGTTTCTTGTTTTAATAACAAACTGAAAAAGCACTATGTTTTAATTCACACCTATTAAATGCAGAGACCTATAGGGTTTGAAACCTCTATCATTACATCTTGTTAATTCCTTACAATGATATAGTAAATATACCACCTTTCTAATGTGAAACCTCTCACTGTTTCTTCTATTTTAGAGTCTTTCAAACTGTCTCTTACACTCATGTAACATTAATCTATCAATGTTTTTGGTTTCATTAATATTTGATCACAGTGTAATATTATACATTCTTTTGATTAGGCAGTAAGCCAATTGTTGAGAGCGGGAGATATAATCAATTGAATCAAGTCCACTACAATAAGTATATTTATTTCATGTATTGACATTTTATAAGAGAGAAATGTTGTGGCTGGTAAGGTTTGAACTAAAAAAAGTGGAGGGTTGAAGTTGACAACTTTAACCCTTTAGCATTCAGATTATTCTGTCCAATGTAATGCTTATTTATTCGTTGTTTTGAATTTATCATGAATTATCTTGTAGCTCCAAGAGTTTGATAATGTGATTGATTATTTTTAAAATGACATTGTAGGCTAGGTGAGAGAGGTCAGATCTAGCTGGCTTGAACATAAAACAAGTAGAATATTTGGGCCAAATACAGTTGGCTGAAGCACTAAAGGAATTCAGTTTTCTTTTCTGCTAGCTCACTGTCTATAAAAGGTATGTCAAAATAACCACAAATGTAACAGGAAAAATCTGTTACATTACTAGACAATGGCATGGCTGTGTGATTTAAGAACTTAGTTTGCAACCATATTGTTTTGGGTTCAGTCTCATTGTGTGGCATCTTGAGCAAGAGTCTTCTACTATAGCACAGGACCAATCAATGTCTTGTGTGGATTTGTTTGACAGAAACTGTGTGGAACTCCATCGTGTATGTGTATACGTGTGTGTCTGCATCTTTGTCCTTCACTGTCGCTTGACAACCAGTGCCAGTCCGTTTCTGCCTCCATACCATAGCAGTTTGGCAAGAGTGACTGTTAAATTAAGTACCAGACTTAAAAATAAGTACAAGGTAATAAGTATTTGTCTGGTCCATGCTAGCATGGAAAACACGGACATAACAGAAACAAGTAAACAAATAAACTGCTCAAGGCAGCGAGCTGGCAGAAATGTTAGCATGCTGGGCGAAATACTTAGCTGTATTTCTTCTGCTGCTACTTTCTGAGTTCAAATTCTGCCGAGGTCGACTTTACCTTTCATCCTTTTGGGGTCGATTAAATAAGTACCAGTTACGCACTGGGGTCGATATAATCGGCTAAATCCGTTTGTCTGTCCTTGTTTGACCCCTCAGTGTGTAGCCCCTTGAGGGGAGTAAAGAAATAAGAAACTGAAAGAGACAAATGAAATTTATAACAAAATGCAAGTTGTTTTACCTGTCGAAGTTGAAAGACTCCAGCAGAAGGCACTTCTGGCTTCGGCACAACTTCAACTGGAGTATATTCTCCCTGTTCATTAAGTTCATGAACTTCAACCCAGAATTCAATTTTTCGCATTACCTCATTCCACCTATTCATTAAAACAAAAACAAAAAACAAAGAACAATTAAATATATAAACAAACACCATCATTGTATCTTTCCACTCTTTCTTTTTTATTCTTGTTATTTTGAATGAAAGATTGAGTAATAAAATATAAGGTCTGTGCCAACATAAAATCAGGTATGGAACAACGAGGAAGCAACACTGAGAAGAAACTAATAAATTTTAGTTCAATAATTAATATTGGAAAAAAAAATTCATATCGGTTTTCACTTATGGAATAAAAACTACTGATTATAAAGGATACATTTAAATATGTTAATTCATTCAAAGTTTATTTTTATTGAAGTTACATCCATACGGATGCATAGAGTAGTATATTTTGTTAAAAAAATACTGGAAAAAGTTTGTTTACTAATGAATGTGAAACAATAATGTGAGAGAATATTAAAAATATTGATTAAAACATTTACGTCTAAACAGAGTTTGAAACAATGCAGTCCAAGTTTATGAAATTCTGGAAATATTGCAGAATATCATTCAATGTTAGTCACCATACTGTGTGTTGATTGCCAACAATGTTGATAAGAAGGATTTATTTAGAAATGTGTATTGACTAGAAAATAGTCAACAAATGATGTTATATGAAAGAATCTATTGAATATTTAGTGTTTAGTAGGTAAAAATTGATTTCTGTATATGACACCAAAACAGGAGTACAGCTGAATCAGATAGAATAAATAAAAGATATATATTTCATTTGTTCTGGACTGAAGAAAAACAAAATCAATTCTGGTCAAATATGAACTTGAGAATAGAGTGAAAAGTTACAGCAACATAAGTAAGGTAGTCCCAGGGCATTACTGTCCAGAGTCCTGGGACTCATAGGGGATGGTTGCCTGATTTCTGTGACATATAAGTGACCAGATCATAACATTTCCCTGAAAGAGACATGAGCCTGTTGCAGGGCCACCAATTTACAGCTTAGTGGGCGAGAGCAACATGAAATGAAGTGCTTCATTCAAAAACACAAAGCAGTCCCCAGTCCAGGAATTGAAACCACAATCTTGTGATCATGAGGGCAACACCTCAATAACTAGGACACATGCCTTTACTTTTACCTTTTTACAACAACATAAACAGTAAATAACTGGCGTTACAACTTACCTGTCTAATAAAGAACGAGATCTAGCTTGCCTGTTATCAGGATCCCAGGTATTATTGTTGCTGAAGCCAGGACTTCGATGGCCCCAAACCTCAATGGAAAGGGCTCCTTCGGAGGCATGTTCAATGAATTCTTCAGTCACACAAACTTTAAAGTCCTAGAAACAAAATAGAAATAATAATTAAATATCTTTTCACATAGATACAAATATGTATCTCATATGAATAAATATGACTATATATATATATATATCCAGAGATTTTCGAAGTGGAATCAATACCTGAAACACTCATGATAATTATTCTACAGACAGAATAGTATGATAATAAACCTAATACTATAATACAGCTAGTTCACCTCTTTGTGACATCACCACCACCTTTTACTTTAAAAATTATTATGTAAGCTTAAATGATATGAATTTTAATTAGGCTATTAAAAGGTTTCAAATAGAAAAAAATTAAACTAAACAAGAATTGTATACTAATTATTCAATTTGGAGTACGTTTATCTGTTTTCCTAGCAACATATCATCACCCAAACTATCAGTTTTATGTCTAATTTTCAACAAAAGACAATGTTTTGAAATTTATTATTTTTACTTAAAAATTTCAAAATATAAAAAAAATACAATAAGTCATTTAAATTTATTATGGAAAAATTTCAAGTAAAATTTGAATAATGTTACACAGAATGTTTTCTTTTATTGTCAATTATGAGACAAAAATACTGGGAAGCAGGATGTGATTAGAAGAGTGAGGTAGGGGTGGATGCATGGTGCTTAAAGAATTCTGCATTAATGTTTTGTTGGAAGATAGGGGTGGGAATGGATTTTCAGAGAGTTGCTGTTCGCAGAAGGAAGGATTGGATGTAATATGTGCAATGGAGCTTAAAAAACATAAATGTAACAATGGAAATAAGAAATAGAAAGCTAACTACATGAAGAGGAACAAACCGATGTTTGTAAAAGTCCACTATTAAAGTAGAGAAAGAGAGAGAGAAAGGGAGAGAAGATGAAGCCATACAATGACTGGGTCAGAATCAGGAAATATAGGAAAAGATTACTGATCAGAAAAATTACTTTCTTTTGAATATAGTCATGAAAGTCAGTAATGGTTGCATTATCCCAGATAGGAAACCAATACAAGACGTAATCCACAAGAGTTGTGTTCAAACAATTGTTTGACTTAATCCTACTCAGTAAAAAGCCTTGCTGATTCTGAGAAATAACAGTCTTGCTTTCACCTTAGCTTTCCTTGGATATGAGCCCGCCATACATTAGGCACCAGTAGACATCACACACTAAGTCCCTTACAGTTCTAACATATTACAACTCCTGATTCAAGAAATCAAGTTCATGGCTCAACACAAAATTAAATCAATCTGTGGTAATCATCTTTTACAATGGTTAAAGAACACCTATTTTGGAAATACACTTCTCATATTAGTTACCAAACCACCAGCTTGTATTCCAGATAAAACCATCTGCAATATAATCTATACTAGAGGTTTTATCAGTTTCTAAGCCCCGGCCCCACTACTTTTTTTCCCCCTTTATAAAACAAACTTCTTTAATAGCTCTGGCATTAGATCACCACTGATTAAGCATTATTTTAGTAGGGAGGTTATTGAGGTATTTTCAAATTGTATAGCTTTTAGCATTTAAACCAACCATATCCAGCTCAGATATTCAACCCATTTTTTTTTCATATAGGCCAGATCCAGCCTGTCACACCAGTATCTGGCGAATTTGTCTACAACAATTTGTCTACAATAATCCATGTACAGCAATTTATCTAAGGATACAATTCATCTACAACCACATGCACACATACATACAACCACACACACACATAGAAACACATACAGATAAATTGTTGTAGACAAATTCACCTAGAACTGTATAGCTTTTAGCATTTAAAACCAGCCATATCCTGCCCAGATATTCAACCTGTTCTATTTTCAAATGGGCCAGATTCAGCCCATGACACATACCCTACAATGTACTTCTAAAAATAAACAGTCACATTATAAAAATCTTGGAAGAATGACAGTGAATCATTAATTCAAAACAATGTGAAGAAATAAGCATTCATTTGATGGAATAATCCGAATGCCAAAGGGTTAAGAAATGGATTTGATACAAAATCTATCAAGGAAGCTGTTGTGTTCTAAATGAATTTGAAAACTGTTCCATTGGGGTCTGTGATATGATAATATGAGAGATGATATAAATGAAAACTAAAAATTTCATAATAATCCGACAAAAATTACCTTAGTATGGGAGAATGTTACTGTTGCACCGTCTTCTCGATCAGGATCACAGTATTCTGGGTTTACCAAAGGAGCTACAACGATTGGTTCCAATTGACCCCAAAAAGAATATTGACAAAAGACAAAGTTCGAAAGAGCTGCTGGAAGTCCTCGTGCTTCTCGAATAGATATCTATAAAAAGAAGAAATAATTGTTTAATTACTGGCAATTATGGTACACACGGAATGCTTAAAAAGCTGCAACACTGGACATCTTAAAGATCATATTCTGAAGCCAATATCATATTGCATCCTAATACAAAACACCATATTACCTTTGTCTTTTCTCTTTCATGTTAAACAGTCTGTGATCAAATATTGCTATCAGTTCTAATTAATGACTGAATGAATCACTTCTATTAGAAAACTAATTATGCAGTAAACATGGAAATAAATACTCTAATTTTCAGACTGTCCAGAGCATTGATAGCTACAAGAAATAACAATAAATGCTATAAGATGTAAGTTTAATGGACATCTGTACATTTGTTGTTTAAAAATCAATGTTTGAAATACTGGTTTCAAATTTTGGTTCAAAGTCAGAAATATTTGGGGAAGGGGTTAAGTTAGCTACATTTACCCCAGTGTACCGTTATCAGACGGGTAGTCATGATGGGTATACTGGGCTTCGTATATTTTACCCCAGTGTCACTTTGATGGCATGCACTGCTCTCTCACTCAATAATAATATTAATAATAATAATAATAATAAAATTATTAGGAGGGTCTTAAGCACTTGAAAGCTTGGGGACACCTTAGGTTACAGGTATCCACATAAAGGGGTAAGGCAATTACACTGACCCCAGTGTTCAATTGGTACTTATTTTATTGACCCCGAAAGAATGAAAGTGAAAGCTGACCATGGCAGAATTTGAAGTGAGAACATACAGATGAGCAAAATGTTATTGAGCATTTTTTCCAGCATGCTAACAGTCCTGCCAGCTTTTCGTCTTGCAGCCGAAGACCAGCAATTCTGAGGAGAGGGAGAGTGTTGGTCAATAACACTGATCACAGTATGTGACTGGCCCTTTATTTTACTGACTGTGGAGGGATGAAAGCAAAATATTGACCTTGGCACCATTCTAATTCAAAAGGTAAAGAGATGGATGAATTGCCACAAAGCACTTTTGTCCAGCACTCAAACAATTCAGCTGTTTCCCCTCTTCTTCTTCAACTTCTTTTTTCCATCACCACCAGCAGCAGCGGCAGCGGCCATTCAAGAATTTGGACCTGGAGATCTCCATTTCCAGCGACTTCGAGGGCTACCTCCCAGTGGTGTCGGGCGTCAACGAAGAGCCCTCGACTACAACAAGATGACCAAAGTTTTTTTTTTTTCCAGGGTCTGGAGTCTCCCGCCCCTAAGCCCTAGACCATCACCTAATTACCCTTACCCGTCTTGTTGCTTAACAACAACAACAACAGCAGCAGCTGTGCAAGAATTTGGACCTGGAGATCTCCATTTCCAGCGACTTCGAGGGCCACCTCCCAGTGGTGTCGGGCGTCAACGAAGAGCCCTCCACTACAAGACGACCAAAGATATTTCTTTTCCAAGGTCTGGGATCATGCGCCCCTAAACCCTAGACCTTCACCTAATCCCCCTTACCCGTCTTGTTGCTTAACAACAACAGCACCACCACCACCAGTACTTTTCCCTCAAAATTCAAACTTTGGCTCAGTGACACAAACAAGGTTGTAGTCAACAGATTTCCAGTTCTGGTCATTATTTTAGCCCCCACCCAGCCACTTCGCAAACCAAGAAGACACCAGTAGGACTTAACTTACGAATGTAAAGGCCCATCATTAACAAAGATAATGGATTAATTTTGTCCAGCATTCTACCGATTCTGCCATAATAATAAATATAAATTTTCTTTATTTCCCATAAATAGGCACAAAACATTAAAATACAATGGAAGCTAATTCTAATGACTGCACCAATACAACTAGATACAACAAGCGTTAGACAACAATGCAATCAGAATAATGAAATAGAATACTATTTCATTATATATATACATATATACATATATATATATACATATATAATATATATATATATATATATATATATATATATATATATACATGCATATACACATATACATACATACATATACATACATACATACATACATATATATACATACATACATATATATATATACATACATACATATACATACATACACATACATATATATATTATATATATATATATATATAATATATATATATACATATATATATACATATATATATACATACATGCATACATACATAAACATACCATGCACACACACACATACTTACATATTCATACATACACATTTTACAATATATATGTTTGCATATACACACACTCTGTACTATGTGTGTGTGTGTGTGTGTACACACACATATACATACACACATATGTACACATAAATGCACACACATATACATAAACACACATATATACATACATACACACACACACACACACACACACGTATACAAATATATAAAAGAGAATATAACAATGCCATTCACTTATGAAGTGCGGAAGAGCAACAAACCCAGAAACATATAGCACCGTTCTATTCTATTCTACGAGATTGATAGTTAAAAGACAAAAAAAAAAAAAACATTTCTTTTTTCTGAGTCAGTCACTATCAGTAGCTAGGTGCTTTTGTTACATGCAACTAAATCAGGTAACCAACAGAAGATTGTCTCCCAAAGAGCTACGACAGCAAACACTGAAATGTATCGCTTTTCCCTCCGTTGGTGGCTTCTTTGGCTAAGAGACTGAATAGTGTTAACAGAGAGAAAATATGAAAAAAAAAAAAAAAAGAATTCGCAACAGAGTAATTCCGCATGTAGTTGCCTGGGAAACGTCAACATCAAAAGATGGAACAATAAAAAACAATGCTGTGGTGTTTTGCTGAATTAGGCGAATTTATCAAATATTTAGATAGGATAATCTTTTCGGAAATACTCAAGCACATTTATGATAAATTGCAATAGCAAAAGAAGGATTGCATATATATGCGTTTGTATGTGTAATTGTGTATGTGTGAGTGTATATATATATATATATATATATACATATATACATATATATATACACACACACAGACGTACATACATACACATATATATCCATGCACAGACACATAATACATATGCATGTACGTGTCTGTATACATCTGTCTACACACACACATATATATACACACACATATATGTATATATATATATATATATATATATATACATATATACATATATATATACACACACACAGACGTACATACATACACATATATATCCATGCACAGACACATAATACATATGCATGTACGTGTCTGTATACATCTGTCTACACACACACATATATATACACACACATATATGTATATATATATATATATAAACATATATACAGGATACATAATATACATCTATCTATCTAAATTACTATGGCAAAAGAAAGATTATCTGTATGTGTATGTATATATGTGTGGGCATGTATGTGTGTGTGTGTACATATATACACACAAACACGCAATACATATGCCTGGTGTAATCTTCTACCTGGTCGGCTCCTGTCAAATCATCTAACTCATGTCAGCATGGAAGGCGGATGTTAAATGATGATGAGGATGATATGTGTGTATATATATATATATATATATATATATATATATATACACACACACATATATATATATAGTTTCACACAGGCACTGACAGAACTCAATATGTGTGTGTGTGTATATATATATATGGTGACAGTAAGAAGGATAGAGAGAGACACTTTTATGCAGTTAACACACTTGCTAGAAACAGCAGCCAAATCTTCCTTACATTAAAAGAAGGATACATAGTATAATGTGGCCTTGGCTGCACACTGCCTAAAAAACAAAGTGTGTGTGTGTGTGTGTGTGTGTGTGTGTGTGTGTGTGTGTGTGTGTGCGCGTGAGTGTGTATGGGGGTGGAGTGGGGTGCAGAAGGATTTTAGCTTGACCACCTACAATAATAGAGCTACTCAATCAGGGCAATCTCTCTGGCTACACCACAGCAAAATGCACATGTGTGTGTGTGTGTATGTGAATGTATAGTTTAATAATTATTTGCATTTCCAAAACCTCCAAAATCCAAAACTTTAATGTGTTAGAGAAAAACCCTTGTTAATAAGAGACTGAATAATATTAAGTATTTAAAACTACCTTGAATGTATATTAATAAGCTGTATTTGGGATTACAAATGGAGCTGTGCTCAAGTTGTTTCATTTTATAGATGCAAATATATAACAATTTAAAATCCAAAATAATCCAAGATTCAAACGACTCACAAAATTTTTGAGAAAAAGATTATCAATCTGTGTGTGTGTGTGTGCATGCGTGTGTGTCTAATAAAGATGATGGAAAAAAAAATTGTAAAATCATCCATGGGATTTGAACACTGTATTAGCAGCAAGGCAGACAGCTGTGCTAACCACTACACCATACATCAAAATGATATCACAACTTTAGCTACTCAAATTAGAAGACTTTAATAGCTTAAATTAGAGTATCAGGTCAAGTATGGAAGCAGGTGCCTTTGCACCACATCACTGCATTCACCATTTGCTGGTAATTGCTTGGGTCATCCTGACCCCCCCTCTAAGCAATGCCCCAAGTAGTTACCATCTTTGTGAAATATTTCCTCATCTGCTGTGACCATGAGGCATGTGTCTAACCAATACATGTCATCTCAGCTGGATCCTCATACAAGAGAACACGGTATGTAGGATCATCATCATCATCGTTTAACGCCCACTTTCCATGCTGGCATGGGTTGGACGGTTTGACTGAGGACTGGCAGGTCAGGAGGCTGCACCTGGCCCCAATCTGATTTGGCAAGGTTTCTACAGCTGGATGCCCTTCCTAATGCCAACCACTCTAAGAGTGTGGTGGGTGCTTTTTACATACCACCAGCATGGGTGCTAGTCAGGTGGCACTGACATTGGCCACGCTCGAATGCTTCTTTATGTGCCAATCAGGCAGCACTGGTATCAGCCATGCTTGAATGGTGCTTTTAACGTGCCATCTGCATGGGTGCCAGTTAGGTGGCACTGGCATCAGCCACACTCAAATGGTGCTTTTTTTTACATGTCACCAGCACAGGTGCCAATCCAGATTGGAAAATTAACCAAACAGTCTGAGTTGACACTTCTGAATCATTACAAGAAACTGAACACATCCAGGTTTCTGAGTAATGGCCATTGGTTGGATATAAAATCTGACCAACGGAAGCCCATAATCCTACAAAGCATCCTGGTACTGAAGGAGAAGGAGTAAATAATGAATTTTTGCTGAGGCAAAGTGTAGACAGAAATTTTATTTTGGCGATTAGGCAATTAGAATTAGAATGAAGTGTGGCTTAGTGGTTAAGGTACTCGGCTTAGAATTGCAAGGTTGTGGGTTCAATTCCCAGCAGAATGTTGTGTCCTTGAGCAAGACACTTTATTTCGCATGCTCCAAACCACTCAGCTGACAAAAATGAGTTGTACCTGTAATTCAAAAGATCCAGTCTTGTCACATCCTGTGTCACACTGAATCTCCATGAGAACTTCTCGAAAAAAAAAAGCTGTATAATGATGATGAGGATGATAATAATAATAATGATAATAATAATAATAATGATAATAATGATAATGATGATAATAATGATAATAATAATGATGATAATAATAATAATAAAAATAATAATAATAATAATGATGATAATAATAATAATAATAATAATAATAATAATGATAATAATAATAATAATAAATGCCCTGATAGAGTACCAGACAGTGACTCTCATGGCTTCTGATCTTAACTGATTGGAAGTGTTATCATGTACATTGTTTTGTCTTGGTATAAAAGATGAGCTACAACAAATATTCTGCTCAATACCACAAATTTGCTTGTCAGTTGTTTGACCATAACCAGTTGAGCATGTCCCTTAGTGGCTGACGATATGTGCATCTCTGATCACAAGCAGAAGTAGTGGGGGAGCATCATAGTCATGTGTCGAGAGGAATTCTTTGGGGTTTGAATAATTCACCTCTGGAAACATGGATGTTTTGTTCAACATCCTTAAACAAACCTTATTCAGGGACCATTTGAGTGGGATGGCCTACTTGACTCAAAGAAAATTCTAACTGGGCCCCACCTGCAAGGTCATGCACTGTTTTTCTTGATATGAGATCACCAAGTTGTGCTCATATGGTTGTGATGCATGAGCCTGGTGTACCCTTATCAGGCACTGTAGTTATGATGGGTATACTGAGCTTTCTATATTTTACCCCAGTGTCACTTTGATGGTACGCTCTCTCTCTCTCTCAATAATAATAATAATAATAATAATAATAATAATAATAATAATGATGATGATAATAATAATAATAATTTAATAATTCTTTCTGACTTAGGCACTAAACTAGAAATTTTTGAGTAAGGGAGCTGTTGACAACATTGACCCAAAAACTTAACTGGCATATCAACTCTGCCTCCAGGAGGATGAAATTTCAATCCAACCATGATAAGATTTGAACTCAGAACATAAAGGCTTGTAACTAAATAATGCCAGGCATTTTGTCTGGATTCAGCCAATCTCCTGTCTTATTAATAATAACAGAAATGGTGATGAAGATGATGATTAAAGAAAAGTAGACAACACTATTTAGATGTACCTGATAAATACAGGCGATAACATTTTTTTTTAGATGTGTGTGTGTGTATGTGTGTGTGTGTGTATGTGTGAGAGAGAGAGAGAGTGAGTAACACACACACACAGACAGACACACAAATCAGCTGCTAAAGAAAATAAGTCAACTGCATACAAGTTGTTACCATTGACAACTACCACCATCTTCAACCAAGCTATTAAAAATAAGCTGTCATTTACCCTGGCAATATTATTTTTCTTTCTGTGTTTTGTTTTTCTTTTGTTTCTTTTTTTTATTGTCAAACCAAAAAAGGAAGAGCCTGAAGTATTTTATTTTATCAAAATAACTTCCTATACTTTATAGCTATTCTGCAGCCTCCTAATGTGTAGTTTATATTTTAACCAATAGACATTTACAAATGAGAGAGAGAGAGAGAGAGAGAGAGAGAGAGAGAGAGGAGAGAGAGAGAGAGAATGTGTGTGTGTGTGTGTGTGTGTGTGCGTGTGTATGTATTTTTGAGAGAGAGAGAGAGTGAAAAAGAGAGTGAGAAATTGAGAGAGAGAGTGAAAAAGAGAGTGAGAAAGAGAGAGAGTGAAAAAGAGAGAGAGAAAGTGAGTGAGAGAGCATGTGTGTGTGTGAGAGTGAGAGAGTGAGTGAGAGCATGTGTGTGTGTGTATGTATGTGTGAGAGAGAGAGAAACAAAGTGAGAAAGAGAGAAAGAAAAAAGAGAGGGAGAGAAAGAATCAGCATCAACTCTCATAGTGATTTTCTTATTGATTTTGTGATTTTTATTTTATTAGTTGGTTTGCAGTTAAAAGAAGAAGAAAAAAAAAAAAAGAAATGGAAAGCTAATCCAGGCCATCAAATTTTCTATATACACACACACACAGAGGTTGATATTTAAACAACTTTTCTATAGTGTGCTTTGGTACTGGGTACCAATGTTTTGTATTCTGCAAGAGGTACAGTTGAATACAGTATCTATGAAATAGTTCACAGTGTAAGTGATGAGAGCCAAAGAGGATGCCACTTCTACATGGTCACTAGATCTACTAGAAATAGCATCTAAATGCCGGCATCAAATCATTAAAAAAAAAGAAGAGTTGGGACATATTGTACAACATAATTCCTGTTACATATATAATTTGGGAAGGTTGGAAAGCCATTGATCAAGGGTCTATTTAGTTAGGGAGGATATCATCATCGTTTAACATCCACTTTCCATGCTAGCATGGGTTGGATGATTTGACTGAGGACTGGTGAACCTGATGGCTGCACCAGGCTCCAATCTGATCTGGCAGAGCTTCTACAGCTGGATGCCCTTCCTAATGCCAACCACTCCAAGAATGTAGTGGGTGCTTTTATGCGCCACTGGCACGAGGGCAAGTCAGGCAGTACTGGCAATGACCATGCTCAAATGGTGTTCTTTACGTGCCACCTGCACAGGAGCCAGTCCAGCAGCAACTGGCAACGACCTCGCTCGAATGTTTCTTCACGTGATGTATGATATGATGAATCTAAATAACACCTGATTTAGCAGCAAGTTGCTGAGAATATTCGAGGTGGTTTAGGAGAAGTAAGGAACTGGTCGAATTTGGAACTAAATATGAAACTTGTTGCTTATCCACTCACAACATTGGTGGTGTGTTTCCTGTTCACTGAGTTGTAACATGCGATTTTAATCTCCGAAACTGCTTTAAGATAAACTCAACATTGTAAAATGAATGAATAAATGAATAAATACATAAAAATTATATATTTGCAATAAAAACACACATTCAATATAGAAGCACTCATTTTATGTTTTCCGATATGGTGAAAGATTTTGTCAAAGCAATTACTAGCAGCAGGCATAAATTTCCTTCTTCAGATTATTGAATACTGAAGGCAAAGAGGAATAGAGACAAAATTATATATATATATATATATATAGTGGGGGACAGGTGGGGGCAGAATGAGTAATGAAACTAGATATTAGACAAAATATTAATACTAAAGAAAAGCAACCCCCACCCCGCTCATATTATTGCTGTTGTTGTTGTTGCAATAAAAGTGAATGAAAAGTTCAGCAACAGCATTATGCTGCTTGTACAAATACAACTTTAATCTTGCATTGAAATATCTATATAATAATTTTCTCGTACGAGAATAATAGCGAAGACTATTGAGCCCCTTTCTACAAAAAAAAATTTCATATTGAATTTACTTCTGGAAAAAGTAATAAATCTGAACTGCTACAACAAAATTTTTATATAGGACATTATATAAGCACTAATCCCTAACTCACTCTCTCTTTATATATATATGTGTGTGTATGTGTGTGAGCAAGTATATGTATATATATGTGTGCGTGTATCTGTGTGTTTTTGTATGTGAGTGTGTGTATATATGTATATATATATATACACACATACATACATACATATATATATATATATATACAAGATTAATCAGCCGAAACTGTAAAGATGATCCTGTTCTTGACTGAGAATAGAAAGCTTCGAATGTCCCATCCTTGTTTTTTTGTATTGTCTATCTGGATGTTTTGTTGTCCCTTTTTGTATCACCTAGTTGTCCAGATGTTTTGTGTTCTTGTCCCATTTTGTATTTTATATATATATATACATAAAAGCATACCAGTTGAATTAATAAAATTTAGTTTCGGTAACATGGTAATTTTAGTGTTTGATAAATAATTTATAACATTCCATGATGGAAGTCTGAGAAAAAACTGAAACAAATGCAGAGAATTGGTTTTTATCATACATACCCGAACATAGAGTGGTGCTCCAATAGCTAAATTGCTGTCTTCATCAAATGAATCAAATGGTAAAGAAGACCGTTTTGGTTCATAATCGCTTCCCTCGGAACTAACATCTGAATACTTGTCAATAAGTGAACCACCTAGTTTCGAGATCTCAACATGGAGTTTTCCAGCAATCTGAAAATTTCAAAGTTTGAGTGAGAAAGTTTATTGAAGTCCCTCATGGTTTTTACAAATATATGTATTAACAGTATCGATCTATAACAAGAAAAATTAAAAAACAAAAGAAAAACTGAATAAAAATAAATAATAATTATTGCTATTTATTCGTTTAAAGATTAAAATAATTCTTCCATCATCAACATCTGATATCCATTTTCCATGCTGGTTCTCAACCATTTTTTATCAATGGACCCTCTTTGGTTCATATTTTACTCAAGTGGACTCTCATAACCATTCGATGTTTAAAACATCCTATTATATATTTTAACTATTACTTGTTTCAGTCGGCAGACTGCAGCCATACTGGGGCACTGCTTTGAGGAATTTTAGTTGAACAAATCAACCCCACTATTTATTCTCTTTTTAAGCCTGGTACTAATTTTATTGGTCTTTTTTACCAGATGTCAAGTGGTGGTGGGGGACAAATAAACTCAAAGACACACAAACACACAGTACGACTTGCTTCCTTTTAGTTTCCTTCCACCAGATCCACTCACAAGGCTTTGGTTGGCCCAAGGCTATAGCAGAAAAAACTTGTCCAAAATGCCATGCATTGGGAGTGCACCTAAAACAAACTTGAGAAGCAAACTTCTTACCACACAGCCACCCCTGCACCTATTATAGTTTAATAATTAAGTATTCTTAGGAATTATATAAAAAAAATTTTAATATTTTGTGTATTGTAGAGGTGCAACCAATATATTGCACATAAATTTTAACAACAAAACCTTATATGGACCCCAGGGGTCACATGGGCCTCAGTTGAGAACCACTGAATTAGACAGTTTGATAGGATCCAATAAAATGCAGAACAATGCCAAGCTGCAGTACCAGCTTTGGCATGGTACCTGTGGCTGGATGTCCTTCCCAACACCAACCACTTTTTGAAGTGTATACTGGGTGCTTTTTCCAGCATAGAAAATGGACATTAAACAATGATGATCACACTCACACACACAAATGGAAAAGCATCGTTTGGTCAGTTTGAATATCTAGAATTTTAATGATATTCAAAAGAATAGCACCACTGAGATACTTGAAAATACAGGGGAAGGAGATTCGAGTATAAACAGAGATGTATCGGGGACAAGCATCATTGTATAGTTAATTCTGCCTCACAATCCGAAGGCCATGAATTTGACCCTACTGTACATCACAGTGAACAGATACTATCTATTGGTTTTCTTGGGTTGGACAAAGCCTTGTAAGTGAAATAGGGCTTGAAGGAAATTATTTGGAAGATTTCTGGGTAGATTGTTTTAATAAAAGAAAGGTCTGGCTGAGTTGCAGTGTTATGCTGAGTTTGTTGTGCATCACAAGAGTGTGAGAAATATTCAACCATACAATATGTGGGTAATAAAACAACTGAGATCTAATTCTTTATACATCAGTTAGCCATTCTTGTGGGACTAGAGAACTGACATTCAGAGGAGAAAACTCCCCACATATATGAAGTGTGATGTAATTTTGAAAGCCACCAAGTCTTCAGTCTGTAATAGATGTTAGCTAATTGTAATCGTGTTGGTGCCATGTAAAAAGCACCCAGCACACTCTGTAATGTGATTGGTGTTAGGGAGGGTATCCAACTGCAGAAACCATGCCAAATCAGATTGGAACCTGGGGCAATTCTCCTGCTTTCCATCTCTGGTCATATCGCCTAACCCATGTCAGCATATAAATGATGATGATGTAATCCTGTTGAGGACATAGCAAGCCTCTCTAGTGCTGATACCATGATAAAGTGTACCTAATACCCTATATAAAGTGTGGAAAAGATCCTCAGTCTTGTCAAAGATATGACAACATCTTGTGCTGGTACATGATAAAATCCACCCAATGCAGACCATGAAGTACAGAACCAGGAGGACTTTTCGGTCTTGCTGATGACAAGACAACCTCCTTAGTGCTGGTTCCACATTAAATATATTCAGTACAATCTATAAAATGCTTGGTGTTAGGAATGGCATCCACCTATGGAAACTTAGCCAAAACAAAATTTTAAGTGAGATCTGGTCCTCCAACACGTTTAGGATCACACTGAAAACTGAGCATGGAAAACAGATATAGAACGATGATGATGATGTATATCTAAAGATGTGAGTGAGACTAATTCTATTGAGATGTTAGTAAAAGTGTGTTTTATAGAGGGCACAAATTTAGGAACGTGCTGTACATTGTTGTAGAGTTGTGCAATACATAAGAAATGAAACAAGATAGAGAAATAGAAAGGAAACCAAGAAAAATGAATAATACCTCTCCTTGTTGACTAATAATAGGTACATGATAGTCTAACTTGACATCATAGAAAAGGCATTCCAGGAAGACATTTGCAACACCAATCAAGTTGTGGTTTTCTTGGGATTCATAAAATGGATCACCTTTAGGAGCATTTCCGTCCTACAAAAGAAATTGGCACATAAATTCACTAATAATAATAATAATAATAATATAATGATAATAATAATTAATGATAATGATAAAAATAATAATAATAATAATTCATGAAATGACTCGAATAGCACATGTACACACATATATACACATATACTCACGTATACATGTACTTACACATACACCTGCTGGTATACACACATACATACGTCTGTGTGTGTGTCTATATATATATATATATATGTATGTAAATATATTCATGTTATGCAGACATACATGTACATACGTATATACAAATACACATGCATATATACAAATATATACACATACATACAAATGCACACACACACACTTTTTACACAAAGATACTCTGCCCACCTCAGCAAAACAGAGTTCTAGGAGCACAGTGTAATATTTTTTCTCCACCCACACCAATTACATCAATTCACCCTTCCACCCCATCAAGGAACCAAATTACATCTCCTGCACTACATTTGTCTCTCCCCACCCTGCTCTGACAGTCCAATGCAATGCTGATTTATCATCTCTCTGCCCTGTTCCCCCACCTGCCAACAAGAACAACAACAACACTGCTATTCCCACACCTCTCCCTTGCCTCCTCCTCCTCTCTCTCTCTCTTTTGCACTTTTATGAACCCCTTGCTCATCCACCCTGCCCAATCCATCATAAAACTCCACTTACATTCACCTCCTTGTACCTTGAGGGTATGCCCTGGCACATCTTCACTATTTTCTCTCCCTCTCTCCCCAAGTGGGGTAGCCTTGTATCTTCTCTACAGCAATACCCCTATTTCTATCTCTATTTAACCTCTCATCACCTGATACAAAGCTACTCCCTTAACCCCACTCCTCACTCTCAGGTTAGGCAGGGGTGGGGTTAGGAGTCTTGCAAGTTACACAGTGACTTTGCTGCTGCTGCCATGTAAAAAGCATCCAGCATACTTTGTTAAGTGGTTGGTGTTAAAGAGGGTATCCAACCATAGAAACCATGCCAAAGCTTACAGTAGTGCTTGGTGCATTCTTCCATCTTACCGGCTCCTGTCAACCAATCCAACCCATGCCAGCATGGAAGCCAGATGTTAACTGATGATGATCATGATGATACACACACACTGTGTATGTGTGTGTATATATATCATCATCATTGTTTAATGTCTGATGCATACATATATATGCATATACATACATATATACACACACACATGTATATACATATATATATACATACATATATATATATACATACATATGTTCATACGTATACATGCATATACATACATATGTGTATATATATATATATATATATATATATATATATATATATACACATACATATGTGTGTGTGTAAATATATATATAAACATACATATGCATGTACATATATATATAATAATATATATATATTATATAGTTGAGGTACTTTTCCTTTTAATTCTTTTACTTTATATATATATATATATATATATATATATATTTACATACACACATTCACATGCATACTTAGATGCATGTATACATACTTGCATATATATACATGTGTGCATACATTTACATCCACACACATTGATATACATACCAATTTATAACAAACACACACACACACAAATATACACACCTGCATAGTTATGTTAAGTATCCTCATACACATATACACACAGTCACACAAACCAAACTGATATACTTCCATTAAAAGTCGGTTCTATTAATTAAACTCCTTAACATTTGAATGAAATACAATTACTAATGAATAAATAAAAAAAAACTATACAAAACATATTTTAGTCAATGTTTCAATAATAACAATAATAATAATAATAATACAAATAATAATAATAATACTAATAATAATATTAATAATAATAATGATAATATGATAATAATAGACCCTAGAAAATTCTAGTGCAATGCAAAAATTTTCCAAAGTAAACTTTAGTTTTGTATTGCATACAGGTGAAAGGTCAGATTCAATGGACCTTGCTGTATTCTTTGACAATGTAAATTCAGGACAGTTGAATGAATAGAGATACTATTAGAATGGAGCAGTTCTTCAGATTGCCATGGCAACAAATAGACAAAGAATTTATTGGAATATCAAAGTAGGAATAAAAGAACTGCCTATTAGAATTTCCCATCAGCTCTAGCATATTTCAAACATTGGCAATAGAAAACAACCACAAAACACGCACGCACGCACACTCACACACACACACACACACACACACACACACACACAATAATAATAATAATAAAAATTAATAATAATAATAATCACTGTTATAGGAACAAAAACACAAATTTCATTGTAGCATTCATTCATAAGAGAGAGAAAGGGAGAATGTGAGAAAGAGATGAAACATGTATGTGTATGAAAGAGAGAGAGAGAGAGAGAGAGAGAGAGAGAGAGAGAGAGAGGGAGAGAAAATAGAGCAAAATACAGCAAAACGGTATAAAAGTAGAAAAACATAAACAGGTATATGAAGAGGTGATTCATAGCAACTACAAACACCAGCAGCAGCAGCAGCAACAACAACAATTATGTTATGAAAATAGAAAAAAAAGGGCAAAAAAAAGAAAAAAAAGAAAAGAAAACAGGTTCTTTCCTATTGCTTGAAAATAACAGATTAAGGGTGCAGAAAGATGAAGAAGGCAACGTGTGATTAATATATGTATATATACATATATATATATACATATATATATATATATATATATATAATACATACATATATATATATATACATAATATATATATATATATATACATACATATATATATATATACATACATATATATATATATACAGACATATAATTTCTATATATACATACATATATATATATAATACATACATATATTATATATAACATACATATATATATATATATAGAAACATATATATATATATATATATATATATATATATATATATATATATATATATATATATATATATATATATATATATATATATACATACATACATACACACACCACATCTATATGCATGAAGTGAGAGAGAGAGAGCAAAATAAAAAGACAACCACATTCTAATTAAGCAAAAAGCCTAATAAAACAAGATGATAATCTAATTTATAAATATATATATATACATACATATTTATATACATATATATATATACACACATATATACATATATATATACACACACATATATATATATATACACACACATACATATATGTACGCATATGCAGAAAAACAGCACAATAACCCAAACAAATATGAAATGAAGTAAAAATAAAAAAAGACACCATGCAAAATCAAAAATAACCAAAATGCACAGCCCACACACGTGTGTATGGATGCATGTTTGTTTGTGTGACATTGTTGTGGAGTTTGAAACATGAAAGCGAAAAGTAAACACCTGAGGTAGATTGTGTATGCATTTATTTAACAGGGATAATGAAGCCCTCTATATGTATGTGTGTGTGTGTGTGTGTGTGCTAGTGAGTGTTTATGCAAGTGTTGGTATTTGGCCAGTAGCTTTTCCTTTTGTACAGGTTGAGCACACACACATGTATATGTGTGTGTGTGTTTTGAGTTACTTGAGAAGAGTACTCAATACAAGTGTTAGAGTAGAGTCAGAGCGAGACTATTAACTTTGAATTAATAAATAACACCCAATTACATTGAGTATATACTTCTACCTGTTACTACATTGTACACATACTCATATATACATACACATGGGTGCGTGTGTGTTTGTGTGTGTGTGTGTGTGTGCTAGTGAGTGTTTATGCAAGTGTTGGTATTTGGCCAGTAGCTTTTCCTTTTGTACAGGTTGAGCACACACACATGTATATGTGTGTGTGTGTTTTGAGTTACTTGAGAAGAGTACTCAATACAAGTGTTAGAGTAGAGTCAGAGCGAGACTATTAACTTTGAATTAATAAATAACACCCAATTACATTGAGTATATACTTCTACCTGTTACTACATTGTACACATACTCATATATACATACACATGGGTGCGTGTGTGTTTGTGTGTGTGTGTGTGTGTGTGTATGTAAGCTCATCATATATGTATATATGTCTCTCTTTGTCTTGATAGTTGTAAATGTGTGATAGTTGTAAATGAGCATCACTGTCATACAAGTGGTGTCCATTTCCAATCTTCCATGGAAACATGTCAGCTTGGAAACAGGAAAGGGTTGGCCACAGCAAGGGGCAACTGGCCATAGAAAATTTGCCTCAATGAATTTCGCCTGACCCATATAAACATAGAAAAGTGGCAATTAAAATGTGTTACTACACAATACAAGTATCAGTTGACCCCACCCCTGATTTCAGGCCTTGTGCCTATAGTAGAAAGTGTTATTATTTTTATTATTTTCCTTCTCAGGTCTTGGTCTTAGTTGCTCTGGTTGATTCTGTGGGAGTGGACAGCAACCTGTTGTCAGAAGTCTCACTGGGTCTCTTTCCACAAACTCTAAGCTTTGATACTAGGATGTTAACTTACTGTGGAAGGCATTCAACACTCCAGCACCAATCTCAAAATCCTAGCTGTCCCCAACAGAGCAGTTTTTGGGGCCTCCTCATGTCAATTCCATTTCCTCTGACATATTTCTCGAACCTGGTTGTTAATGTTCTGAGTGCCCCTACAACTACTGGGATAACATTTACTCACCTCATTGCTCACATTCATGCAATTTCGTCTTTTAATTATTATTATTATTATCTTATCTTCTTGCATCTGTCAGAATCCTCAGTGTGATATACGAGCTCAGGATGATATGTAGGTACATTTAATATGAAGAGATAAACACACAAAGCAAAATGCTCTGTGTCATTTCATCTGTCTTTACATTCTTGATTGGTAAAATAATTATCAGATGAGCACTGATGTTGATGTAATTGACTTAGGCCCCTCCTTGAAATTGCTGGCCTTGTGCCAAAAATTTGAAACTAATATGAAGAGACACTTGGGAGAAATAAAACCAAGCCTCAGATTGATTGTGTGTGTGTGTATTCTATTTCTATACATATTGTTCAGTCCATGCAAACATGCCTTCATCAGCAGAAATGGCCAGACTGTGTTGCTATTTATATACACTGTGAGACAGAAACACCAAGAACCAAATATGTCCCATTTAGTATACAAAGAAAACCTTTGCAAAGAAGGCTTCAATGACTGAAATCAACATTAAAAATTGAATTTCAAATTTAAGTTTCAAAAATGAGCTGTTATTTATTTATTTCAATATGTATTTGATTTTATTCTCAAGTGCCTCTTTGTTATTAACTGTATTTATATATTACTGCACATATTATCACTCCAAATAAAATATTTTTCATATTTATTGGGCCCTTATACTAACTGTTTTGCACATAAAAAATACTTTTCTAAACAAATATAAAATATTTATTCTTAATATTGTAACAGCTTATTTCTTTATGTAAATTTTATTTGTTTTAAATGTTGATTTTAATGATTTAAGCACTCTTGCAAAGTTTTTTCACATAGTAAATTGAATATATTTGTTTGTGTACTTCATATGTTGGTTGTTTATATATATATATATATATTATATATATATATGTATATATATATTAGAAGAAATAAGGTACTCAGAAGTCTGGATAGTTGTATATTTACAGATTTTTATTACTATGTCACGTTTTTTATAAATCATAATCTGAAGAATCCACTAGAGTGGATGCAAGCACTAATATATGATTTATAAAAACATGTGACATATTAATAAAAATCTGTAAATATAAAACCATCCAGATTTCTGAGTACCTAATTTCTTCTAATATATATATATTGATGATTCTGTTCTGCAACGTGTACAAAAAAGCAACACACTTCTCCAATTCTCTTTGCAGCTCTTACAGCAATGGCATACGATGACCATGGATTTTTATGAATATCTGACTACAAGAAACACAATATGTTTGGAGACAGCATACCTTTATTTTAAAATATGGTTTGATTTTAATTTCAAGTGTCCCTTTGTATTAGCTCTATGTCATTGTAGGTAGATATCATCATTCTATATCTAATTATTTTCACTTTTACTAAGTTCTCCCACTAACTGCTTTGCACAGAAAAAAAAGTTAGTGTTTGTAAAAAATATTTATATATTCATTATACTTTTACGAGAAGAGGGGTGACAGTGACTTTGAAGATTTGGCTTGCTAGTCTACATTGGACTGGCAAAACTTCAAAGTTGCTGTCATCCTTCTGGTAAAAGCATTATAAATATATGCTCTACAGAAAGTATTGAGTATTTTTTCTGTCTAATTTTAAATTGTTTTTATAACAACTTGTCATAAAATCAAACATTAATATATTCAACACATCTATCCACACACACACACAGATGTGTTGAATAATCAACTGTTTGTACAAATATGCAAGTTTGTTGTGAAATCTTTTCTTCTACAAGGCTGGTAGCTATTTCTGGTGGTAACTATGTAATCAGAAATATCAAAGAACAGAAGTTGTTTACTTCAATATGTTCACTGATATTACATTCTTCCCCAACAGATTTTCATTCATCTTCGCTTGTTACTACTGGTGCTGTTCACATTATTAAGAGTTTCACTATTTTGTTACCTTTATTTCTGATTGTTTGCTGCTGTCATGTGAAAATGTACACCCATGCTAACATACATTTCATATATATATATATATACACACACACACATTTATATGTCATATACTTATAGATATATGTGAGTGTATATCTGGATCTATCTATTTACATGTATGTACATATTTATCTATATATACACATATATGTGCATATCTACATGTGTGTGTGTGTATAATAGACACATACACATACATGTATAAGAGATTTATATGAAGTATGTATAAACATGTATACTTGTTTATGAAAGCATGATACTTATTTATTTGTATGGTTTTAAGCACACACACACAAACACAAACATGTGCATTTATAAAACAACCACACAAAAATAAAACAAGAAATACATACACACACACAAAATGTGTGGCATGGAGCAAAGGAACGAAAATGCAAGACAAAAAAAAACAACAAAAAACTAACAAATACTTCTCTCATTACTAGTTATAAAAATGACATTAATACAGAAAAACAAAAGAATTGTTTACTTTGCTTGCCTGACTCTCAACTGAATGTGTGGAACTTTTTGTTTGGTTGCATTTCTGTTATAACAAAATAGATTTGGTTTTCTTATAGATTGGAATTTTGGCTCAGATCAAAAGCAAGTAATCATATTTAAAGATTTTTCTAAAGAATCAAATGAACAGGGGATGTTTAATGCTAATCTATAGAAGATAGCTGGAGTAAGATGGAGCCGAGGATGGATTTAATGTTTGTGCAAGACTTACATAATTTTCTAAAAACATTTTATCGTTCCGTTCATGCTACAAATGAAACTAAATTATTCAGCTGAATCTGTATAGAATAACTGGCTTAGCACTGATTCACTTTCAAAAGTAAAACAAGCTTCCATTTTTAAACTATCGGTGTAACTGTAATTAATTTCTAAAGGATTGGAATAGAATTTAAAAAAAAAAGAGCTTAGTCAATATTTGAAGATACTATATGATGCTTTGTCAATATTTGCAATACTGTAAGATGCTTCATCCATATTTAGAGATACTACCACTTGAGTAAAGTGAAAGTAAAGATGAAGCAGCAGAAAAGTACATTTTGAGAGGAAAACTGTAAATAATGGTAATCAAAATGCAAATAAAAAGATGAAGAAGAAACCAGTTTTCTAAAAGTAAGAAATGGTTTGAGTCACTGAAAATGATAAGAGTGATAGCTATATCCTTTTAACCTTTTATGTATCAACTTGTTTAAGAATGTCTGTGTTTACATGTTAGTGGTATACAGTAGCGCTATAATAATTTTAACCAATCATTAAGTTTTATTCCAAATCACTACACCAAAAATATTAGAATTTTATAAATATCTTACTAATTACTTTCAAGCATCCTAAAAATACAAAATTTAACTATGTAACTGATAAAATTAATTTTATGTCACAGTAAATTACATAAGACCAAAGGATTTCTAGCATTCCTGAGAAAATTAATAGCACACCAAAAGAGAATTTAAATTTGGTTTACTAACAGGGTACATGGTATGTAACCTCTTGATTTTGGTGCTATTAGAAAGTTATCCAAAGTTTGCAAGAGAGAGATAGCAAATTTATAACATATTGGATTGAAGCAAGCGAATTTAAGAAACTGATTTCTTAAATGATTTCATGCAATGTTTGATGCAGAATATGAATTTGAAACCATTATACAGCAAGAAACATTAATCTAGCACATTTCTGAAGACAAATTGAAAATAACTGATCCAAAAGGAATCCCCAACTATTAAAAAAAAAAAAGAAGAAAAAAAGGAAAAAGCAGTGGGCAATGCAGGTAAAGCTGTGCAGAAAGAAATTAAATTTAAATTTACCTATTCTTAATTCTACCTTGACAAATGAAAGATTCCACCAAAATTTTAAATTATCAAAGCAATAAAGATGGTTACTAAAGTTTCCTGATAAAGCATCTTTGGCTCCTGGATGTTAGTACAAGTTTCTTTACAGTGAACATAGTAAAAATGACGATGACAAATGGCAGACTGGATGAAGACTGATGGATAGTTTCTTGCCACGAGAGCTAAACTGTATATTTGGAAAATACACACAAATCCCAACTGCCTAGTCTACCTGGTTTATAAATTAGTTTCCTGAGAGGAAAACATGTCATCAATGTTAGCAGCTATACAATATAATAAAACTGATGAGAGTGCCATTAGCTTATAGCTGATATTCCCCCATGGGCTATTAAAGAAGAGATATAGATACATTACATAAAACTTATCCATCATACATACATATATATATATACACACACACACATATATATATATATATATATACGCACATACATCTATATATAAAATATATGAATACACATACATGTATATATACATATAGCTATATATGTATATGTTCATGCATGTATATATGTGTTTGTATGTGTGTGTATGCATATACATCTTATTAGAAGAGGTCAAGTGATGGATATATTTGTGTTAGTTAAAATCAAGTATTGACTCACTGATTAACAAACATTACTACTGAGATAAAATGCAATAATACTTGATGACTAATCTAGACTGATTATTTTCTGATTACTGTAATTACTGATAAAAGTTTAGTTAAATAACTTTATACAGCAATTAGAAACAAACTTTTCAAACTAAAATGTCATTTTCATGTTGATTTTTTTTAAAGCAAAATAGACCTTTACTCTTCTCATCTCTTACTGAACTATGTAAAGCAGTGTATTTCAAGAGCTGAAACTTAGTATTGTCCTCATAAAGGTAAAAAAAAACAGTTAACAGGACTTAAACTCAGACTCACTGACTCTCAAAGTTCAGTGATTTAGTGCAGAGTTACAATATAGTTCCAAGACAGAAAGCTAAACATGAATTTACAATTGTCTATTATGTTATTTTATAAGGTTTAAAGTAATAAGTTATCTGTCAATCTAATATAAATATCAATTTGTAATAAAACGATTAATGGATATTGAAACCTAAATAAGACAGAGAAGTGAAAGTCAAGCTACAAGCCATGCAAGAAGCAACACCGACCGAGTAATCATCAGATTCTTCTAGTACCATCAATGGATGTGCCAAAGTTTTGTTTTCATCATACAACTCCCGCATATCAATAATTTTGTTCTCAAATTTCTCCATTGACCAGATCTGGCTGTTGTGATATTTTCTCTTCACTAAAATTGCTGGCTCGCTTACAAATGCTCCTCTCTATAAAACGGCAGAGGTAAGGAAAAGAAGAAATCATTTATTAGAACAACATGAATAAATTTTACAGATTGTTTTATGGAGTTAGATATTAACAATATATTCATGCTAACAGGAAGTACATAAATGTTCATTTGGAAAAAGCATTTTTTTCACTGTGTATCAGATTTAATTGGAAAAAGGAAAAGATCATTAGACACACTGTTCTGTCCTATTGTCGAAGATTTATCATCTTGTATGAACTTTATATTAAGCAAAGATCAATCAGCTTTATATATAGAGAGACAAACTAAGTTATTATTGTATGCTTTTGTCTATTAAATGATCACAAATATTTTCCGTTAAAGTTAATTAGTGTTAACATACTTAATGCAGAGAATATTGTGAAGCTAACTCTCTAAAAAATATTTCCTACAATGTTTTTTTTTATAAACTTTCAATATTTATCAACTTTTTCTTTTTAAGTAATTAAAATCTCTTTATTAATTAAACTTGTTGCATTTTGCAAAAAATTCTGTTATCATCAAGTCTGGTCTCAAATAAATTTTCGTCATTATACAAACGAAAAGTCTACTTTCAACTATAATAACGGATACAAATAAGAAATAGATTTATCAAAGATTTAGTATGAAGAAAAGCAGAAGACTGAAGAAAGCTATTACATAGCAATGAATATCTATATGTTTGCTGGGTGACTTATGATTCATATCAGCAGATTAAAATGAACCTGATGTATCAGGTGAGAGAATGGAAAACCGATAATCTTGCAGTACAATTGCAGCAAATCAATTAGCATGGATTCTACCTGTCTTCTTCATCATTCTCTGGAACTTATTTATGGCAGAGGCAGATCTGTGCTTAGAAATGTAAGTCATGAATCCATTCTCATATTAACCTGGTATGTAATCTACTATTAAGTCAATGTGACAATTTAGTATAAAATTTGCAGTGGATAGAATGAGGGAAGTCACAACAAATCTAACACAGTGCTCTTTAATTCTTTTACTGGTTTCAGTCATTGGACTGCAGCCCTGCTGGGACTCCAAATGTTTAGTCAATGAAACTAACCCCTTTATTTATTTTATTGGTTTCTTTTTGCTAAACTGCTTAGTTATGGGAACATAAAGAAACAAACACCAGTCATCAAGTGATGTGAAACAAATAAAGATGCACACAAATACACCACAGCTTGACCCAGGGTTATAGTAAAAAGCACTTGCTTAAGGTACAGTGCAGTGAGATTGAACTAAAAAACCATGTGGTTGTGAAGTGAACTTCTTAACCACACAATCATGCCTGAACTTTATACATTTAGTATACATGAATGAAGAACTAAGTTCACAAACTTATTTGTTTCATCCTTATTTATTGTACATCTCATTAAATAAACCTAATTTCTTCTTCTTTGGAAATGTTTTATCATCTACTTATTTAGAGTGGTCTCAAATGGTGTTATGAATTCAAGGATTTGTGCAAATAGTTGGTGAAGAAACACCACATTTATTGCTGACTTCACATCTATATCATTTCATGACCATCATTTTTGTAATGTCTATCTTCCCATACTTGCATGGGTAAAATAGGGTTTATTAACTCTTTGGGACTTAAACAGGCCATATCCAGCCCACTATTGTACTTGTCTGATGTTCAAACAGGTCAGATCTAACATGTCACACCTACCCTACAATATTATTCTAGGAATAAACAATCACATCATCAAAATCTGAAAGTTATGAGATAATGCATGATTAATTCAAAAAGGGTTAAAACAGATTTTCTATGGCTGGATGCCCCTCCTGTCTCTAACCCTCACTTGTTTTCAAACAAGGTACTATGTTTCTATGGCCAGACATTTCTTTGCAGAATATTGGAAATGAATGATGCTACATGTATGGCAGCAACACTCATTTACGTCATGTAATGTCAAGACAAGGACACACACACAGACAGAGGATGGGCTTCTTTCAGTTTTCATCTAATGAATCCACTCACGAAGCTTATGTTGGCCTGGGACTATAATAGAAGGCACTAGCTCACAATGCCACACAGTGGAGCTGAACTCAAAACCACGTGTTTGTGAAGCAAACTTCTTAACCATACAGCTGCACTTTGTACATACATGCTAGTTTTTTTCATCTACGAGGTTGAGTTACTTGCTATTTAGAGCAATATGTCTTGACTCAAAACACAGAGTAATTGCCTTTGGCGATGTCTGAATCAATGTTCCAATACTTTAAGCACTAAGTCATTAATTCTCTGCAAACACTGAATACTTAACGGTTGCAAAAATTTTAAAAAAAAAGTTTAAAATGTTATAAATTAATATATTGATTGTTGAATTAAAAAAACAAAAAAAAATGAAATGTGTGTAGATATCCTCAGCTCTAAAGATTATCAACTTCTATTTAAGAGAGAAGGCATTGAGTCAGCAGAATCATTAACACATCAATGCTTAGTGACATTTCTTCCAGCTCTTTACATTCTAAGTTCAAATCCTGTCCAGGTCAACTTTGCCTTTTATCTCTTCGAGGTTGATAAATTAAAGTTCCAGTCAAGTACTGGGGTCGATGCAATTGTCTTGTTCCCTCAAAATTGTTGGCCTTGGATCCATCAACAGAGAATGTTGTGATCTTGGTTACTTACATGCCATGGAAAGTGGGTAACTGGCCTAATGAGTTATGAGGCTCAAGAAGGAAAAGAAAAAGAAGAGAGTGAATTTGAGTTTTGTTTTAGCAAGTGATTATTTTCCATGGATAGTTATGGATCGTTGCCAGAGCAACAAGCTGGCCTCTGGCTGATGGCACGTTAAAAACACCATTCGAGCGTGATCATTACCTGCGTCGCCTTACTAGCAGTTGTGCTGGTGGCACATGAAAACACATTCAAGCGAGGTTGTTGCCAGTGCCGCTGGACTGGCTCCTGTGCAGGTGGCACATAAAAAGCACCATTTGAGTGTGGCTGTTGCCAGTATTGCCTGACTGGCCCTCGTGCTGGTGGCACGTAAAAGTACCCACTACACTCTCGGAGTGATTGGCATTAGGAAGGGCATCCAGCTGTAGAAACTCTGCCAGATCAGCCTGGAGTCTGGTGCAGCCATCTGGTTCGCCAGACCTCAGTCAAATTGTCCAACCTATGCCAGCATGGAAAGCAGATGTTAAACGATGATGATGATGATGACTCCAATGAAAAAAAGAAGTTCCATACAAAAATACTTACACGTCTGTTTGGGCTGAGATTGGCAGCAGGGATCTGAAGGGTGACATGGAATTCAGTCTGTCTACCCATTTCTTGCGCCAAGTCGTTGGCTTCTCTCACCAAAGTGTTTGCCTTGATTACTTCTTCTCGAAGTTTCGCCAAGCTCTGCTTGAATAGTTTTTCTCTGTTAATAAATGGAAAGAAAATTCATTATGACAAACACATTACTCTTATACATATGTTTAGAACAGAGAGTCATTGCAAGAAGATTAAAGATAACATTTAGTTACATAATAGCAAAACTGGGAAGAAAAACAATATATTTTTTCAAACCATATGCAAAGTGACCAGGTTCACTTAACCTGTTGGAAATAACTGTCAAATCTCTCAAATTAGATGTTATTATCTTAAAAAGAGAACACATTGGATAATCTAGTCCTACTTACATTATAATCTATTAAAAAAGAAAAAGAAAACAAAATGCCATTGTCTGGAACATTGAAGGCTTTCATCATGTCAGATGATGAACTGTTTGGTAAAAGTTGATCTGATCCAAAGAAAAACAAGAGCCATCAAGGAGTCTGTATGTAGCTACACAGCCAGCTAGAAATAGTAGCCAACCCCCTTCCTCATATCTCACCATTAAAAAAAAAAAGAAAGGATAAATTAGATAATGTAGTCAGGCACAGGCATGGCTGTGTGGTTAAGATGTTTACCTAGTAACCATGTGGTTTCAGGTTCAGTCCCACAACGTGACAACCTGGGCAAACATCTGCTATAGTTCCAGGCTGACCACTGCCTTGTGGGGGAACTTGGTAGACAGAAACTGTGTGGAAGCCTTTTATGCATATATATGTGTGTATGTGAGTGTGCATGTCTTTGTGTCTGTGTTTGGGACTTTGATGGGGTGATTGTTTACTCTTAAAATGACATTGTAGGGTAGGTGTGAGAGCCCAGATTTGGGCAGTTTGGAGATAAAACAGGTAAAACATTTTAGCTGGATAGTGATACATTGGGCCTCACAGAGGAAATGACGAAAGACTGAGACCTCTAAGATATGCTGTGAATGCGAAGACCTGACAAATGAAGTGAGTTCATGGTTCACAGGATGGCCTGCTGTGCTAACCTTGGATCGTAGAGTGACCCACTGTGCTTGAGGAGACCTATTGAGTCCAGTACGTCAACATTGTCAAAATAAAAATAAAATGGAAATTGTAGTTGAGGTGGCACGTAAAAAGCACCATCTGAACGTGGCTGATGCCAGCGTCACCTGACTGGTGTCTGTGTTGGTGACACATAAAAAGCACCAATCGATTGTGACTGTTGCCAGCCTCCTCTGGCACCTGTGCTGGTGGCACGTAAAAAGCATCCACTACACTCATGGAGTGGTTGGTGTTAGGAAGGGCATCCAGCTGTAGAAACACTGCCAGATCAGACTGGAGCCTAGTGCAGCCTCCTGGCTTCCCAGACCCCGGTCGAACCATCCAACCCATGCTAGCATGGAAAACGGATGTCAAACGATGATGATGATGATGGCTGGTTTAAATGCTAAATGGTTAAAAAAATGCTTATAGTTGAAATGCCTTTTATCACTAGTTAGCTCATTCATGACTGACCTGGCACTAAGCATCAACATTAGCAACAAACTTTATATTTTCATTTTATGAATTACATTTATGCATACAGAAATAATAAACTTTTCAACCATCTCAGACTGTGCTAGATTCAAATAAAGACATGAAACACTAACTTAGTAAGATGTCTGTGCAAAACTCTATCACTAGACTTAGAAACGGTAAGACTTCAATTGGAAATAACATTATTTCCAGCTGAAGGACTCGGAATGTCACTGAATATGGATTAATATTTTTGATATAACGGTGTATTGCATGTAATATTGATGGTTTAATATGTAGAGTAAATAACATTCCAGTAGATCTCTGCTGATTCACAACTTTAGTGCAATGGAATAGTAAACTAAATTGATGTCATTTGAAAAGAATCTTTACAAATGCATTTTTTTTTACATTGACATAAAAGAGGAGAAATGGAAGAGAAGGAGGCGGAGGAGATGAATGCTATAAGCTGACGTTTATGTAATTCTAAAAGAGGTTAGTAGTGGAAATGATGTCAAGTAGTTCCAACAGGGAGTCCAAACTGGACCAACAAATCAGCTTGCTAGCAAATCAAATTTCTCCCTATACAGAAAGAACACTTTATCGTTTTCTCTATTTTATAAAACATTCTTTTTTACATCTGTTTTTTTTCATACTGGCATGGGTTGTATCGATACTTATTTAAGGTAGTATTTAAGAGTTGAATGCACTTCCTGTTGGTAACTCATTACCCATTTTCAAATAAGGAATTATTTATTACACTGGGTTTCAAAAATGCACCATCTGCGACCATGATCGTTGCCAGAGCAGCTAACTGGCTTCTGTGCCAGTGGGATGTAGAAAGCACCATTCGAGTGTGATCATTACCAGCGTCACCTTACTAGCACTTGTGCTGGTGGGCATCCGTGCTAGTGGAGCGCTAAGAGCACCACCCAAACGTGATCGTTGCCAGAGCAGCAAACTGGATTCTGTGCCGGTTGCACATAAAAAGCACCATTCAAGTGTGATCGTTACCAGCATTGCCTTACTGGCACTTGTGCCGGTGGCACGTGAAAAAACATTTGAGCAAGGTTGTTGCCAGTGCCGCTGGACTGGCTCCTGTGCAGGTGGCATGTAAAAAACACCATTTGAGTGTGTGCCCGTTGCCAGTACTGCCTGACTGGCCCTCGTGCTGGTGGCACATAAAAGCAATTTGAACTCAGAATGTAACAGCAGACGAAATACTGCTAAGCATTTCGCCCGGCATGCTAACATTTCTTTCAGTTGCTGTCTCCCAAATTCACTGAAAAGGTTTTGGTCAACATAGGACTATTTGTAGAAGTCATTTGCTCAAGGTGCCATGCAATAGGACTGAACCCAAAACCATGTGGTTGGGAAGCAAAGTTCTTAACCACACAGCCAATCAATATACATATTGTTTTATTGTTATATCTCTATGAACGCTCTAATTCAAAACTACTTTACAACCGTTTTTGCAAAATGAAAAAAAAAAAAAAATCCATAATTAAAAAAAAAAACCGATCAGTAGTGAATTGAACACATTAATCTGGAGTAAATTATTTACTTGTGTGTGATTAAGTTATAGAATGAATTAAGTAATTAGAAGTATATAAGTGGAATTTCTACTTTGCAATCTATCTTCAGCGTAAACAAGAGCAGAAGAAAATGACATAAGTAATAGACTTGAGCAATAATAATAACACTCACTTTGACATGTGTCAGAGAGTCAGATAAAAATCAATATATTGGCCATATTTCTGTAGAAATTTAAACATAAATGAGATAGTCTACACTTTTAAAGATTTAAACGAATACAATATATACAATATTCTTTCCTCTTTTTTTTTGTGAGTATTCCTTTTATGGGAATACTGAATCGTGTGGAAAGCCTGAGTTAGTTCTGGGCAGACTATTGAGTCACATTCCAAATGTGACCACCCTGTCTTTTTTTATTTCTAAAAATTTCTTGCTCTTGATTCTGTGTATCTTGGACTATACCTATTTCTTTACTATCCACAAGGGGCTAAACACAAAGAGGACAAACAAGGACAGACAATCGGATTAAGTCGATTATATCGATCCCAGTGCGTAACTGGTATTTAATTTATCGACCCTGAAAAGACGAAAGGCAAAGTTGACCTCGGCTGAATTTGAACTCAGAACGTAATGGCAGATGAAATACTGCTAAGCATTTCGCCTGGAGTTCTAACGTTTCTGCCAGCTCGCCGCCTTATCTTGGACTGTACCATTATCTAATATGTTCTTGCTATTATAAGAGGGTACATTGTTGTTTGAGAGAAATCTGACAGTATTTCTAGCAAGCTGAACAACTATGTGGTACCAGCGAAGAACACTCTTGTTGGCTACTTAGACAAAATACTGAGTTAAAAGCAACTAGTTAAAAAAAGAAGAAAATGTTAAAAAAATAATCAAACAAAAACTAAACAACCAAAAATTCAACAATTTATCGGTCCAAATTAGTACCTTATTAGTTTGAAATGAGTGACATTCTTGAATGTAGTTGTGGTGTGACAGAAGAAGCAAGATGCCTCCCCACTGCCAAAAACAGTCAAGCACCATCACTAATAGAGACAATACATCAAATACTAGTAGAAGTGTGAGTGTGTGTGTGGGGGGATATGAAGTATTTGTTGAGGAAGCACTGGTAAGGATGAGTCATTAAGCCTGTGCATGTATGTGTATTTTCAATTGTGAACCATCAATAAGAGATCAGGAAATTTCTGTCGGAGGATATTCACAAGCCATAAAATAAAATAAATATATATATATATATATATATATATATGTGTGTGTGTGTGTGTGTGTAAGGTCCTGTATAGCTCACTGCATAACAAATATAAATAGATCGAAAAAAAAGTAAAATTAGGTTCAAACTAATTTGCTCAATACAACCATGAAATAAACACTGTAAATAAATAGCATGAATAAAAGGATTCTTAAGAAAAGTACCCTGTTGAGATGGGGTGGGGGGAGTGGAGAGCGCAAGAAAATGAGAGAGAGAGAGCGAGCAGGAGAAAGAGAAGATGTTTATGAGAAGAAGCTGGGGGGTATTTTAGTCAGAAATGACACATTGACTAGATTAAAAACTGTTCATGTTAGGAAAGGCCACAAAGTTTACAAGAGTGTAAAGAATTAGGATGTAACAAGATGATAGGATGTAAGAAGATGTGTGATTGGAGAAATTGATAAATTTCCAAACTGAACTCCCATAGCTGAAGGGGTTAAGCAGAACAAAAGGGTGAAAAACTTGAAAAACAGAACAAGAATGGTTAGTTATTAAATCATTAAGAAAGGAGAAAGGAAACAAAAAAATATATTAAATAAAAACAATAGCTTCAAGCATTTCCTTGATTGTAAACAATGTATAATAAACGGGATTCATTGGAAGGTGGGAGTCTGTAATTACCATTGTGGTGCTAGAAATTTCTGTTTGAAATGTATGGCCCTGGATGAAGATAGCTTTAATACATAATGTCTGTCTGTCTCTCTCCTAATCTATCTATCTATCTATCTATATACACATTCACATACATATATCTATATCTATCTATCTAGTGATATCAATACACACACATACACACATTCAGAGAACCATTGTAAACATAGCAATCAATTACAAACAAGAAATAGTTATGTCAATGATGTATTAGAATCAGTCAGAAACGTGTAGACATGTTTCTAAACTGTTGAATCAGCTCTGACCTAAAACCCATGATCAAAGACAATCCAGCTGTTACCATTATCATGTAATGTCTATTTTCCATGCTAGCATGAGCTGGACAGTTTGATAGTTGCTAACAAGGCCAGATGCAGCACCAGGTTCCATTTTCTGTCTTGGCATGGTTGCTACAGATTTCTGCTCTTCCTAATGCCAACCACTTTACAAAGTGTACTGGGTACTTTTTATGTGGCACCAGCACCAGTGCTCTCTCTATATTTCAACAGCATATCTATGAAGGTACATGGCTGAGTGATCAGGGTGTAGCATTCATGATCATAAAATCATGGTTTCAATTTCTGGATGAGGCAGTGCATTGTACTCTTGAGCAAAAAACTTCATTTCACATTGCTCCAATTGTAAATGAGTTCCAACAATAGTTGGGAAGTTAACCTTGCGATGGACCAGAATCTTGTTTGACCTCAGTACTTGACTACTCCTTTATTTTATCAACCCAGATGAGATGAAGGGCAAAAATTGACCTCAGCCAGATTTCAATTCAGAATGTAAAGAATCAGAAGAAATAGTGCCAAAGCCTTTTGTCTGATGCTCTACTGATTCTTATTTTATTAATTGCCCATAAGGGGCTAAACATAGAGGGGACAAACAAGGACAGACAAAGGGGATTAAGTCGATTACATTGACACCAGCGCGTAACTGGTACTTAATTTATCAACTCCAAAAGGATGAAAGGCAAAGTCGACCTCGGCAGAATTTGAACTCAGAACGTAACGGCAGACGAAATACCGCTAAGCATTTTGCCTGGCGTGCTAAAGTTTCTGCCAACTCACCGCCTTTGTTGTACTGATTCTGCTAATCCACCACCCTTATGGCAAAGTAATAATAAAACACAACTCTGCTAGTTACATTTTCAAACAGCTTGACTTGTCCAGAGATCCTATTTATAGCTTGGTGGACAATATCACTGCGAGTTGTAAAACAAAACAAAAAAAGACCCCCCCCCCAAAAAAAAACAAAGAAAAATCTCACTGCAAGAGAGTCAGAGTATATTGTTAATAATAAGATATAAATCAGTGACACATTCATTCACTGGTTTGAAGGTGAGGACTGTTATCAACTCAGCTAGAGGCAACTCTCAGCTCATATTTATCATTACTTCCAATTAAAAGATAGAGATCCTGGCTTGATTAAACAAGTATCTAATATTCATCATCTCTTTCTCTCATTTGTCTGTGTATGTATATATGTGATGGTAAGTGAGGCAGAATGGTATAAACATATCTCTGTAATAAAGTACTGTAATTAAAAACTTTCCACCTATTGCAATGACAACTAATATTCTGTCGATTGTTCCCCATATGCAGAAAGTGGACACCATTATAATCAAATCAATATGGTCAGAACCATAAACAATAAATTAATATGTAAGATTAGACATTATTTTAATGTAAATCTTGTATATTTTAATAATATATGACATTTATATTTCATTATCATTAACTCCCTTACAGTGGCAATAAGTGAATACTACATTTTCGATTCTCAGTTCCAATAAATACTTTGATAGAACCACATATTTTGGTTTTTAAGTCATCATCAAATATACACCCAGTAAAGTACATAGTGGTGGCATGTGGCTTAGTGGCTACAGTGTTGGGCTCATGATTATAAGATTGTGGTTTCGATTTCTAGACTGGGCGATGCATTGTGTTCTTGAGCAGAAAACTTCATTTCATGTTGCTCCAATCCAGTCAGCTGGTAACAAACAATGAGTAATCTTGCAATGGACTGTTGTCCCATCCAGAGACGAGTATACACAAGAGAAACTGGGGAACCGGCCCTATGTTCTTTACAGAGTAATGTGGACTAACCAAAGTACATAATACAACCAAATACAAGACCACCTCACAATTTTTCTTAAAATTTCTGCATTAGTCAATGGCCATTAATGAGTCACTAAAACAATAATTTTTAAAAACTGGCATGCCAGTTTTGTTTTGAAACCTTACAGTTTTATTTTGCTCTAATAAGAAAACCCACACATAATCATCGATTAATGCCTATTTTCTGTGCTGGCATGGGTTGGATGGTTTGACAGAAGCTGGTGAGCCAGAGGATTTCACCAAAACTCTACTGTCTGCTTTGGCATGGTTTTTCACAGCTGGATGCCCTTTCTAACACCAACTACTTAACAGAATGGACTGGGTGCTTTATATGTAGCACCAGCAGCAGTGAGGTCACCAAGTAACTTGCAGGAGAAGGATCTCAAAACTGGAGATGAGAGGAGTGGTATTGAGGGAGGTGGCTTTGTGCCAGGTGATGAGAAGTTAGATAGAGTATGGTAGAGAGGCAGAAAGAAGTGTCTTGCTGTAGAGGAGATACATGGCTACCCCAGTTAGAGAGAAGAGAGAGAGAGTATATATTATTATTATTTATTTATCCATAAGTAAACATACAAGTAAGACAGCATGTATGTTTAAAATGGATATAACTAAAAATTAAAAAATACATACTTCACAATGTCATGTCTTGGTGAAAGACATCTATAAATAAGAAAGTATAATAATTGAATAGGGACATTTATGAAAAATATAGTAATTAAAGAAATTTAAATAGATGTAAATTATTATTATTGCTGTAATTTTTGAGGAGGAGAAAAAAAAAAGAGATGTTATCTTCATGATTACAGTCATCATAAGCAGCATCAGCAGAACTCCACTTTTCTATGCTGGTACTGATTGGGCAGATTGTTCAGCTTTGAGTTGATTCTTAATTGGAGTCACCATTCCCACCTCTCCCAACGAGTCAGAGGAGCGTGTCCCGCTCGCATCTTTACCTTTTTATTTCTATGAAAACTTTCCTTTCGTGAAGTTTCTTCCAATTTATATTCTTTTATCTTTACTTGTAATTGGTTGTTCCCAATGAATATATCCCTACTGATTTTTTTCCCCTTAAATTTATATTTATACAATCATTTAGGATCAAAAGAAAGAAAGAAAAAAAATCTGTAATTCATATCACTTTTACTGAAGCCCTTGCAATTATAACGCATAAAACTCAACACAGGCACCGAGATTAACAGCTTCAACTTCAAAACTAATAATTATTTCTAATCTTGGTACAAGGCAAGCTGTTTTAGGAGAAGGAGTTTAGTTGATTACACTGACCCCAATATTTGGTTGATACATGAGTGCTAAATATTAATGTTTAACCCTTTAGCATTCAAACTGGCCATATCTGGCCCAAATTTTATCAACTCCAAAAGGATGAAAAACAAAAGTGACCTGAATGGAATTTGAACTCAGAAGATAATGGATCAAAAAAAATTCTGCAAGACATTTTTCTGATGTTCTAGCAATTTAGCCAGCTCAATGCTTTAACTTCCAAACTCATAATATGAGATAAATACATAAAAGAAACCTCTATACACCCAACAATTCTAAACACAAAAACTAATTTAATATTATGAAGCACTACATAATTCATGCAAAGAAGAGAGTAATTTGCATATGAATGAATAGCAGAGAGAAATGATAAAGGTATAAATTAGATAATAGAAATTTGATTTGTTGAAATGGTAAACAGCAAAATAGGAGTGAAGTTTTATAAACTTATCCTGACCATTCTAACATGTTTTAAGATTTGGTGTGCTTCATAGTCTTTTATAGCATCTAAAAGATGCTATAAAAGCCCCTTTCATCACTGAAGATAGATTAACATGTTAATTACCACATGTACCACCAGTGGTTGATTGCAAACTTCATGCGACTGCTACATGTACCACTGGTGATACATTTTCATAATTTGAGAAAATATGTTTTATCCTGTATCTTTGACATGGTTTCAGGGATATCTAACTAACACAAATGCTAAATATTAAAGTTTAACCCTTTAACATTTAAACCAGCCATATTTGGTCTGAATTTTCCACACATGTTTAAACTGACCAGATTCAACCTCTCATACTTACTCTGCAATGTCATTTTAAAAATATACTAACATACCACTGAAATCTTGAAGCTACAAGAAAATCTGTGATTAATTCAAAACAATGTGAATAAATAAGCAACACAGTTGACAAAGAAACCTGAATGCTAAAAGGTTAATTACGAAATATTGTAAAAACGCAAAAATAAATTACATTTCCTTATAATTAAACAGAATACAGTGTGACTGCGTGAAAAACATGGCATCACTGGTAAGTTCCAATAACAAGCCATGGCAGTTAATGTGTTAAAAAGGAAAAAAAAAACGCAGAAATAATAAAGAAGGTTTATTTCACTAATGATCTCTTCAAGTGAAACTAAGTCTTAAACCTCATCTAATTCAAAATAACTCCTTTTTGACCCAAGGACAATGTGCAAAAATAGAAAAACTGAATGAAGGCAATATTCAATATTAATGATAGTGTGAAGTGCTTCAATTATAAGATGTGGTTGATACACAATGTTTACAAAGTCAAGTATCTTTTTCCTTTGAAAGTTGCGATTATAATCTATTAATACTTAACTTTTAGCTTACTTGGTAAATTGTAGAAGATACATACATACATACACAAACATATATCTAGATATCTGGCATGATCTCAGTGAAAGCTTGTTTAATCTGAGATAGGTGAGAAACAAGAAACAGTATGAATTCAATAGAAGCTGATCAAATTAACTTTGAAGTGACAGCAGTATCTATGAGAAAAATTCTCAAAATGTCTTGTAGGCATGGATTTAATGAACAAACAAATTGGTTCTAAATTGAATTCAAATACCAATTTCAAGCTGGATATGAGATTTAAGATGTGATTGGTTTTCATAGCAGAGCAAAGAGATACAATTCAGCATCTCACACGTATGTACACAAACACACATACATGCATGCATGAACACAGACGCACGCCGCTTTGTCTAAAAATATAAAACCTATAATCAACAAATGGCTGCTAACCTCTAAAGCCACAACGTATTTAAAAAGAAAAATACAACTCCATGGCAACTGCTGTAATTCATATTAGAATCTATGATATCAACCGTTAATTGACTAATTAACTACTGTAAAAACTTGAATACTGACCTCCCATAGCCAGGATTTGTAAGTAGCTGTATACAATGTCCTTAGTTCTCTATGCATGTCATTTAATTATAACTAATATTTGAACTTGATTTGCCATCGGCAATATTCAAATGTCTGTCTCTCACATCGTTTATTAGTCATCTTCATTGACAACTACTTTATGGAGAGAATAGTTTGTATCTTGCCATTGTTTTCCTGGCACTGATGTGGAACTTGAGCTGTGACTTACCACCCAATAGCTCTTTCTTGATCATTCTGGTAGAATCCGAAGGTTCGTTTTATCAAGTGTTAAAACATCCAAATACATTTTAATGATGAATTGCAGAAATCATTGATGGGAATCTAATTAATGGTCTCCAATATAATCAAAGATATCTACAGCAGGATTTTATTGTTCTGCAAATAGCATCTTTCTTTGTCAGCAAATTTCTCTTCTCTTACAAATATCATTATTGTATTAACTGCCTTCACTTTTAATTCGGTTCATTATTAGATTTATTTTAGAAAGTTTGATTCACAAGAGATTTATTTCATTTTAATATCTGACTCACTCGTCTCCTTTAAAATTTTAAAAAATAAAAACCTTTTTTTTCTTTTAACTTTGAATTAGAAGATAAAATGTCCCTTACAAAACAACATTTTCTTGTTCTTTCTTCCTCTCCATTACCTCTTAAATAACTCTCAACAATTACGGAGGAAATTGAATGTTAATTTTTTTTTTTAAAGACACAAATGATCCCATATAAAAATATTAGCAAGAAAACATCTGACTTCATTGCTAAACAAAAATATTCTTAAAAACAAGGAAAAAAAAAAAAACCTATCTAAAAAGGAATTAAATGATAATTTTTACTTCTCGTAAGGAAAACAGAAAACTGCCCCCACTCAAAATGATTCCTATCATTTCCTTTCACAATGTCAACATTTTCTAAATTTTCTATATGAAAATATACATAAAAAAAAGAAAGAAAAACAGAATAGTATTTGATAAAGAATTTGATGGAGTGGAGATGAGGATGGGGGGAACCCAAACCATACATTAGCTACCAGCTAAACTGAAATCACAAATGTAAGTTTCAATGAATTTAAAAGATGAAGCAAATTCTGTACTTGCACTAGTGAAAGCCATGGAAATTCTTTGAGATCATTATAAGAAGAAAATGAAGAAGTAATAGAAATACTACAAGAATAGCTATATTGTATGTAGCTACACATTTTATCTTGAAGTAGCTATGAGGAATTAATAAGTATACATAAGTATTCATAAGATATCATGAATTTGTATGAGTAATTAGAGAAATAGTTAAATGATTTAGTCTTAATGAAAATATATTCGTTACTTACATAGTAAAAAGGTAATTCTCAACACTAAAATTTAACAGTTATTTATTGTCAGTTACTTAAAGTTAAGAGATTAATACCTGAAATTAATTTACACCACATTGCTTCATGCCTAGTTTTAATAATGACAAACTAGAAAATGTTTTCACAGATTCAGATATGTAAGGTAACCATAAAATGTTTACAAGTTCTTCCTCATTAAAAAAAATCTCATCATAGGAACTATCTTGCAATGAAGATAGCAAACTGACTTCTGATGTTACGGTTTGAGCCATTAACCCGAATCTCTTTACCCTAAAATTCTAATTTACTATCTTTGTAATGTATTGTAGAATAACTTTGTTTAAGGTTCATTACTCTGTAAACTACAATAACTGAATACGTTATGGTACATTGGTACAATAACACGTTGAATAGGTTCAGAATGCATGGCAAAAATTTTAATAACTTTGGTGTGTGTGTGTGTATGAGAGAGAGAGATGGAGAGAGAAAAGGGTTGAGAAGAGAACCACTTTTCTAACATACTGAACCAGAGAAGAAAATCATTTCAGGCTAAGTGGAGAGAATTGCAATGATTTGCCTGAAAAGTACTTTAAAAACAAAAAGCATATGTTTTCCAATAATTAGTTTTAAAACTACATAAAAATGATTTCCTCCTCTGCTAATAGTAAAATGAGAATAGGATAATGTGAGAAAGCATGGAGTGCCCATCATCGTCATCATCATTATTATTATTACGATGATGATGATCATCATCATCAATATTCTTCCATGTTAACATTCCTATTAAAATAGCTGAGCGAAAGTACGAAATAATTTACTAAGTGACTATACCTATAAAAATACAAAAATGGTAATTCAGTGGAGACTAATGGCTTCTGAATTATAGCCATTTGAACTGTGGCGCTTTGCAGTATTTAATGTCTTTCAAAGTTGAACCGAAGTAAAGTTGAAAAGTTGATTTACTGAACAAGGGACATCAATGCTGGGCTAATTTGATGTTTTACTATTTACATCAATGTAAGCTACATTTCAATAAAACACCTTACACATGCACACATAAACGTAGTGGTCAGAGTATTTATTCGATGTTCAAACATGAAGAAGACTTTGCTGGCTGTTGACCTCGTATTTGTTTACAGTTCTCAGAGACACCGCATTTAATGAAATGTCAGGACTAATGTCACAGGTATACAAGATGAAAAACATCGCGTTAGCAGAGTGTCGGATTACTTCATTGAATGGCAGAAAGAAGTTTTTACAAAGGTCAAGAGGTACAAATCAATCCAGTTATCAAAGCAATCCACTATCCTCAATTAATGGAAGTTGAGGGTGGAGGAAAGGTTACAAAATGAGAAAAAGAAAAAATAGCAAAAAACCAAGCTGCTATTTAATCTTTTTAATTTAAATTGATAAACAAACTGAAATAATCTGAGGATGATATTTTGCAATTATTTAAATTGTTTTTTATTAAATTTATTTTTTCTCTACTGAACCTCCTCATTTAATTCGTCATTCATGTCTGCTCCTTTTGCATTTTAGCTTCAGGTGATTATAACTTAATTTTAGTAATATTTCCTTGTTGACCTGTTCATTCCAACTAAAAATTATTGAAGAAAGAAAGAAGTTAATTGCATCAACAAAACATGTCTATTTTAGAGCTTCTAGATATCCACAGGAATAACTTTATATATTTTCAAACATTTTCTCCCAGTACCGTTCCTCAATTTTTCCATCATTTGAGATGACATTCATGAAAATCCAACCAAATACAGTCAAATAAATTCCACGTATGCTGTATGTAAAAAATACATGATGCAAAAAGAACTTCTTTCATCTTATTTAAATCTGTTTATCCATAACAGCATGAGGTAGGTATTGAGTTATCTGAAGCAGAATTTTATGTGTGGGTGCCCTTCCTGTTGCCAATCCTGTCTGTGTTTTAGGTAAAGGATTTTTGTATTTCACAGGTCTTTGAAAGTGCAGAGCCACTGATTTGTCACCTATGAATGTCAGCATAAGCACTGTTTTCCTTACACAATAACATGTGAAATATCAGCATACACTCATGCATGCATGCACGTGCACACAAGCATGCACAAAATAGAAACTGGGACATAGTAATCTGTAACTTGATTCAATAAAGTGTTTGCTGATGATCCATTGTGGTCAAGCATTTGGAACTCCTCTTCCAGAGCTCCAAAGAACCATAAATGGTGAAATACATAGGAACTACTATATAAACCTGTGTTTATCTTTATTTCTCATATTTTTTTTACTTGATTCAGTTATTTGACCACGGCCATGCTGGAGTACTGCCTTTACTCAAGCAAATCGACCCCAGGACTTATTCTTTGTAAGCCTAGTACTTATTCTATCGGTCTCTTTTGCTGAACTGCTAAGTTAGGGGACGTAAAGACACCAGCATAGGTTGTCAAGCGATGTTTGGAGACAAAGACACACAAAAATATACACACACATACATATATACGACAGGCTTCTTTCAGTTTCCGCCTACCAAATCCACTCACAAGGCTTTGGTCAGCCCGAGGCTATAGTAGAAGACACTTGCCCAAGGTGCCACACAGTGGGAATGAACAAGGAACAATGTGATTGGTAAGCAAGCTACTTACCACATAGCCACTCCTGTGCCTATGGTGAGCTTTATATAGTTTCTGTGTACCAGACTCACAGACTAGTCACTGGTTAGCCTGAGGTGATTGAAGACGCTTACCCAATGTGCCACACTGTAGAACTGAATCCTATACCTTGTGGTTGTGAAGCAAACTTCTTGGTTACACAGCCATACTGTCTAGGGGGACTAGCATCTTAGTATTCATTTAACAGATTAATAATTAGATTCAGGACAAGCTAAATACAATTTAAACTTAACAGACAAGCAAATATACAAGTAGGTAAACACTTCATAACAACAAACACACTATTCAAAAGAAAATCTTGGGGCTCAAGGTATCAGAACACACCTCACAAGTCATATGAATTCATCTCATTTTTACAAACTAGAAATTTAAAACTTGTTATAATTATTATTCTTGCTTGATCATGATCAACTCGATAACGATAACAAATTTTATTTTTCATGATATCCTATTAATCTATTCTCAGTCATCTTTATATTATGTTACTTCATTCATGGAGATGAATATTCAACTTCTGTTCCAATTATTTCCACCACTCCAAGCTGCCCTTCCCTGCTAAAGAGTTTGTCTTCAATCTTTCATTGTTTACATTATCAGTCATTCTGAAAGTGTGCAATCTCTATTAGTCTACTTAAAATCTTGTTATATTTCCTGTGCACTTATTGATTGCACTACTTGCTAAGCATTGATGTACTTTCTAACTAATTTTTCTACATAACTGACATTTAAAGATTTAGATGATCTTAATACCACGTATGGTCAAGTTAAGTTCTTTTCATTTGAGTCTTTTTCATCTATTTTCAAAGTATTCTTGCAAATAATTCATTAACTGATTTCCAATGAAATCTTTGACTGAAGAAGGTTTCAAGAAGAATCAGACCTGAAGCTCCCCATAAAAGGCCAAGTTACCTTAAGGTCAGTCCTGACCAAGCAGGCCTATGATTAAAAGTACTCCAGCTTGACCATCTCATTTTCTATGTATATATATGACTACACTGTTCATGTTATTCCATTTCACAAGAAGGTGTGATATTATTTAAGAGGGAAACTTGGTAGCTATTTCTAGCATGTTGAGCAACCATGTTGAATTTTCTTTATTGGCTCAAAAACTAGAAACAAAGTAGTAAGGAATCATACATTAGTTGTCACCTATCTTGACTTGATCTTAAATATCACTATATTTGTGTCTATTCCAGCTAGCATTATAAACTGCACACATATATTGTATATATCAACTAGTTAATCTCTTTAATCTGCTAGAAAAAGCAACTGAATCTCCCTCATATAATACCCTATTGTCTTAAAAAAGTTGGATATGCTGGAAATTGTAGGCTCAGTTGCACTATTTTTAGAAAAAAAATGTCTATGATGGATCACCTTTGACCAAAGATCATGTTATAATATAAATCCAGACTTTCCTTTTGCTTTTCTGAACAGTTTATTTACTCAGATTTTTTTAATGATTGCGAACTACACACACACACAAATCAAAAACATCATTCGTGCATTTTGGGAGGACGAATAATATATAGCAACATTGTTTTCAAATGCACACAGATTAAAGAGATCTTTCATGATGGAAAACTAAATTAATAAAATTTTTCTTCAATAATAACAACCCGTGTTTTATGCAAGGTACGTACAAGAGAAATTATTACAGAAATACTTGTTTTCAGATCTGGAGGGGAAAAAAGAAAAAAAAAAGAGTATTGCATCTGTTTACTTCCAGGCATCCTGAGTGCATTTTCGATATTTTTCATATGTAGTCATAGACAATTCTGTCATATCAATTACATACATGCACATAAGTATACACACACACATGCATCCCTCCACACATCTATGTATATGTTTATCGACACACAAGCATTAACATATATATATAACTGGGCAGAAGCAGAAAGAGGAAATGAAAGAACATTGATAATCTTTTGATGTTTTAATCTGTTCATTTTAAATCATGGAAATTTCAAACATTTTAATTTTTCTTTGATACTTCTAGCATATCAAGTAATATAAATAATAGCAGCCTGAAATTTTTATCATATATGGTGAGAGTACCAGAGTGTAAATATAACATTTCAAATGTGCATGTTTCCTAAAAGCACTGCCTTCTTTTCTTTAATCTCACTAAACACAGAAATCATTACATCTGTATATCTCTCTCTTAATATATATATATATCTTCTAGGTGTTTCCAAGCCGATAAAAAATTCATTTTTAATGTAGTACTCACTACCCCTTATTATCCAGCATTTAATGTATTGACTAAAAATCTGTAGAATTAAGTAGCTCTGGGATGGTTATAACACAAAGATGTCAACAGCATAAAACAAAGGTTATGTGTTCAAATTTTGCCTTTACCATTGGTCCCTCACTCAATATGGATTCTAACGTTGTAAGCATTAATGCAACACTCCCATTTCTGCTACGGAAGTTGATTAATTCCTCAACCCCAGTGAAACAAAAACGTCACCATAGCAACTACATAAACACTAGCTTCTTTTAAATAGATCCACCAGTGTTTTTATGTTATATACTCTGAGTTTGAATGCATCTTTCTCACCATTTTACTTCTTCCTTCCATGCAGGCATGAGTTGGACAGGTTGCCACGGTCCAAGCCCATTCTTAATTGGAGTTATTGCTCTCATATCCGTGTTGTAGGATTACATCTCACAAATACATTTCATTTTAGCATGGCTTCTATAAGACTAGATTCCCTTGTGAAAACCAAGCACATTACAAAAATGTGTGGGTAGATTTTAGTGTGGTATTGGTACTTGAAAAGTCGTCATGTCCTCAGCCACAAATAAAGCATTATAGAGTATCCAGTATAAAAAAAATCAAATTTTGATCCATTGGATATCTTGGATATCTTTTATCATTTACTTATTTCAGTCAGTGAATGGCGACCATGCAAGGGCACTGACTTGAAGTGTTTAGTTGAATGAATCAACCCCAGTACTTTTATTCAAGGTCTGGTACTTATGCTATTTATCTCTTTTATGAAACCGCTATGTTACAAGGACGTAAATAAACCACTACCAGTTGCTAGGTGGTGCATGTGTACGTGTGTGTGTAATCGCAAATACATGCATACATATACATATGATGGGATTCCACACAGTTTCTGTCAACCAAATTCACTCACAAGGCCAGAGCTATGGTAGAAGAGACTTGCCCAAGCTGCTGTGCAGTGGAACTGAACTTGATACCACATGGTTGCAAAGCAAACTTTTTAACCACACAGCCATGCCTGCACCTACTCTTTTACTTCTTTAAGTCATTTGACTGTATCCATGCTGGAGCACTGCCTTTAGTCGAGCAAATCGACCCAAGGACTTATTATTTGGGAGCCTAGTACTTATTCTATCGGTCTCTTTTGTCGAGCCACCAAGTTCTGGGAACGTAAACACACCACCATCAGTTTTCAGGCGATGTTGGGGGTACAAACACAGACACACAAACATATACACACACACACACACACACACACACACATATATATATATATATATATATATATATATTCTGTCTACCAAATCCACTCATAAGGCTTTGGTTGGCCCGAGGCTGTAGTAGAAGACACTTGCCCAAGGTGCCATGCAGTGGGACTGAATCCGGAACCATGTGGTTGGTAAGCAAGCTACTTACCACACAGTCACTCCTGCACCTATATGAATTTTCCTTTAATTATCTCACTCATTTCAATTTAAGTTTCAACTCAGATATTTTGACTCCACTGATTTTAGTTATTTTTCAGTTTTATCAATTTGAATTAAAAAAACAAAAAAACAAAAAAAAGCCTTACATAAATACATACAAAATTTGTCACTCTGAGTTTTAATAATACAAATACCCTTTATGGAGAAATTTATATTAAAATCACCACTAAATTGTGCAGATAACTAGTCAACGGAAACATTACATGGACATTCAATTATCAAATAGAAGACCATTCAAATGACTGGCAAAGATTCAATCACTAAAACACTTCAATCACTAGTTCACTATCATGCCGTTTCTTTCCTTTATCTCTTTGATTGCTGTTATAATGATTTCTGCTCTTCTGAACAAGGAGCCAACTACATACCCTCGCCATTCAAGACTATTTGTCCCATCTGTCTCTTGTAGTCTCACCACCCTTAGTGTTTTATCTACAAAACTTGACATTAAATATATTTCTCAATCATTCTCCCTACATCAGAACTGTGGCTCTCTGGAACCGTCTCAGTTCATATTTCTCTCTCCAGACACTAACCTATGGATGACCAAAATGAAGATCAGCTACATCAGTCTAATAAGTGCAGAAGGGTCTCCTACACTTGTGACATTTCATTGTTCCCTTCGACTAACTTAAAAAATAAAGTCCCTGAAATCAAAGCATTATTTTCTAACAACATGTTATTCATTTTGAAAGGGATTCAATATGGCAAAGCTAAGAAACAAAATTAAGAAGAATTGTGATCAGTCATTATTGCATTGACTGGCATTGGGCATAACTGTTCTGTGATATTTGTTTCTAAGTCCTTACGTTCAAAGTTTAAATTCTGCCGAGGCCAGCTTCACCTTTTATCCTTTCAGGGGTTGATAAAATAAAGCACTAGTCAAGTAATAAGGTCATTGTAATTGATTAGTCCTGCTTCCCTGTCCAAATTACTGGCCTTCTGTCAATTTTAGAAAGAGTTATTCAAGTGGATGTTTTATTTAAAAATTTAGTTATCCAGTTGGTGTTAATGATGGGCACTCATTGACTTAGATATATGAGCATCTGGTTGTTTGATCAACTGAACAATTTACTTATTGAATTAGCATGCAAGGTGGTTGAATATTCCTTAGACACATGGCCCTTGGGATTACAAGTACAATCCATATGAAAAGCTCTGTACAGCTTCTAGTTACCTCATTTTACTCACAATGCCAGGCCAAAGTTAACTCAAGGTTATGTATGGTAAATATACCTGTCACAGATGCTTCACAGCAGGATTGAACCTTGGATTTCATGGTTGAAAAGTGAACTTCTTAACCACTCAGTCATGCCATATATATTTCTGTTTAGTGATATTTTCATAAAGCATTCTGGCTGGTAATGGGATATGATATTTTAATTTGGAATGTAGTAACATGTTTATTCTAAAGCCAATTATTAACTGATAGGATTGAAAATGCTCTAATCCTCAAAACGACATCTGATAATATTATTGCAGAGGAGAGACAATTCAAATAGTTTAAGATTAACCAGTGAAAATGGTCTCTACTTGAAAATGTGGTCTGGGTTGGAAGCTTGCAAGTTCCCATAGCAACAAAGCCTGCACAGAAACACAGAAGAGTAGTAAATAGCAACATCAAAATCAGAGTCACGTAAGTAAAGCAAGAAAATAAGAAGTAGGTATATTTTGGTATATAATAGGGATGTAAATATATATTGGAAAGGTATCTAATTATTAGGATTTAAATGGAACTTATTACAATAATACAGCTTTAGCAATGTAAACCCCTATGCTGTGTATGAATGCCTGTTTGTCTGTATACAAAGGGACACAAACATACATACATGCTATTGTATTCCATTATAGGAACACTCCATTGGTTACGACGACGAGGGTCCCAGCTGATACGATCAATGGAACAGCCTGCTCGTGAAATTAACGTGCAAATGACTGAGCACTCCACAGACATGTGTACCCCTAACGTAGTTCTCAGGGAGATTCAGCGTGACACAGAGTGTGACAAGGCTGGCCCTTTGAATACAGGTACAACTTATTTTTGCCAGCTGAGTGGACTGGAGCAACGTGAAATAAAGTGTCTTGCTTAAGGACACAATGCGTCGCCAGGAATTGAACTTATGACCTTACAGTCGTGAGCCGAATGCCCTAACCACTAAGCTATGTGCCTTCCCAATTATACTAACTCACTAACCCACACAACCTGAAGATCTACCAGGCCGAGAGGAAATGGGTGGATCTAATGCATGTGTCAGTACATGGAAACTAATCCTTGTGAGACACAGGATGAACCACAGCCAGATTCAGTACACAGATCCTGGAACGTCCAAGTGTTGCAAGCCCCAGACCCATGCAGAGTAACAGAACTTCTCAACTTTTGAAATGAATTTTTAAATAATGACAAATGTCAGATTTGAAGTTCTAATGTCCATAACTTACTCAGCACACATAGGACTGAGTCACCTACCGCAGATTTGGAAATCTTAACATGTAAATCACTGCATATTTCTGATATTCTGAAGTTAAATAGTATTGTAGCAGTACATACCAAAGTAGGAAAAGTAGGAATTTGCATCACCGGTCTGGAACCCCTATCTTGTCCAGGATATTAATCGTCTGGAAGCTGTTCAGTGACGTGCAACCAAGAGAATACCTTCCGTCAGGCATTTGCCATATTCTGAACACCTTACTTTCCTGGGCATGGATACATTGAAACTCTGACGTCTGGCAGCTGACTTGGCAGACACCCATAAAATTATTAACCATCTTACAAACAATAACTCTGAGTACCTTTTCAAACTCCACCTCTCTAACACCCATGAACATGTTTACAAAGTCAGAAAACAGCACAGCTCCCATGACTTTCGGAAACATTTTTTCATGCTAAGAGTTGCTGAAGCATGGAACAAACTGCCGGCATCAGTTGTTAGTTGTCGGAGCACTGCATCCTTCAAAACTTCCATTCTTCCTGAGATTCGCCAACACTACACCTGATTTTCTCCCCTCCATACACATGCAAGCATGTATCTTTCCAGGCATTTGTACATTACTACATATGCTTTATATGCACTTTTGACAAGTTGTGGTGCACCTGAGCACTGTATACAATAATTTCATTATTATATTATTATATCTAAAGATATGCAAAGGTGCTTGACCTGGTGGTTAGGGCGTTGCACCCATGATGGTTAGATCATAGGTTCAATTCATAGACCAAACAGTGAGTAGTCTTCTTGAGTAGAATACTGTTTCACATTGATCCCGTCTACTCAATTGTAAATGGGTATCCCTGAGACAGAATAATCTTCTGATCACAAACGATGTTAGTCAGCTCACCCAGCCAGCAGGGTGGCATCATTTGAAAGCTAAAACAATGTGAAGTGCATTGTAACCAGTGATGTATAACACCTGAGAGTCTGGTTGATAACATGATACCACGATATCTAAAAATATATTGAAGTGTCTCATATGAGCTAGGTGAATACATTATCTTTTTTGTTCACTAAAACACCAATTTAGATATGAGTTTTGAGATGAGAAATTTTTTTTTTATGGCTAGATATCCTCATTGTAAAATTGATAACGAGTGACAGTAATAAATTTAATTTTAAATTCAGTTTAACCCTGATTATTTTAAACATTTTGACTTCATTTCCTAAATCTTAAAATCTTTTCCCAGCAGAGGTCTAATTTTCATTGAGAAACAAATTATTGAAGTGAAAGTATTTACATATTTAAATTAGTCATGAATAATAAGACAATTTGTTCAAGAAACCATTTAATAAGTCGAGTTACTAGTCCATTGGCACTGATATATTTATCTACCCCGGCAGAATTTTATTATCTTAGTTTAATAATCTTTTGTGAGTGGCCTAGCTGCTCTCTTGTGTAACACTGGTGACAATAACATCTCTTAATTCCAACAAAGAATTTAAGCATCATAAAACAAAACTGAAACCTCAACTACTACCCACCACTGTTGGAATATGCAGACATTGTGAATGAGTGGTCTCAAGCATTTCAACTAAAAATTAGGCCATATTTATTTGAAATATAGTGATCCATTTTAAATGTTTTATCAATCTCTAAAGTGCTATATTTTGGTTATTTTGAAGTGCACAACTTGGCGGTAGAGTCATAATAGAATGAACAATATATGTAGTGGCATTTACTCCAGTACCTTGTGTTCTGAGTTCAACCTTGCCTTTTTCCGTCCAGGGTCAAAGTACTAGTCTAGGATGGTGAATTGGCAGAAATCGTAAAGCATTGGATGGGATGTCTTGCAGTATTTAGTTTGGTTCTCTAGGTTCAAATTCAGCCATGGCATACTTGGGTGGAGGACTTAATCTGTCACCCAGTTTAACACAACCACCTGGTACCTTTAGAAGAGCCCACTCAATTGTAAGTGTTCAGGTAAGGTCTCCAGTTTAAAGATACTTTCTTCCCTCCCACTAGTGTTGGAGGCCCTCTAAACAATCCTGGGCCCAAATGTTTAAAATATCAAAAAAAATTTTTGGAAAGCAGACATATGATGATGATGATGCTACTATGTTTTCTAAGAAAAGAAAAATTTTCTTGTCTTGTGTCAAGTATAAAAAATAAATTTCATTAGAATAATGATAAATCTGCCATCTTCTGATTTTTCAGTAATTATTGAATTTTTAAAAAATAAGTTTTGAGGAAGCACAGAGTTAACCATGCAACACAAATCAGCAAACATTGGAAGTCAAAAGTGATGGATAATAAAAGGAAGTGTTACCTTTCTTGTGCCCACTGTTGGTACTTGCGTTGTATACTGCTCTGTGTAGAGTTGCCTGGTGTCATTCGGTTCAGGTCAAATGAGGGGAATGGAAATGAAGGTGTACTTGGTGATACTAACTGGCTGCGCAGCATTTGCATTTGCCTTTCATACATTTGCTTCTGCCGTTCAAGAGCCTCTGTATGAAAATTAGAGAAATACCACATATTACATGAAGAAAGTGCTAAAGTCAAAAGTCTAAGCAATTTAAGTGAAAGACCAGCGGGGAACATGGTTTTGGCAAGTAGTACAAGATTTACAAACAGGTAAAAAAAAAAAAAGACAGAAAGAAAAAATTGAGAATGGCAATGAAGATGAAATATGATATAGGTTTTTTTTTTTTCAAAAGACTATTGATAAAGTAGAGTAATTTAGAAATAGCATTAAAAAGTTTATAAACCAATGGTCTGTGGAAACTAGGTAACCCTTTAATGGCATTTACAGGAAGACAAAAAAAAAATTAAATGAAAAACTGAGTGGCTGAGTGAACAAAACTGTTGTGTGTTGTGCATATTGATAAAGTTTCTAAGCATGAAAGGGATAAGTAGAGCTTTGAATAAAAGCAATGGAAGTTGTTTTTAATGAATTATTGATTCCCATACAGTCAGCAAGAATCAAACAATTCAGCATAAAGCTTCTAATAACTTATCTATAAAACATCAATAATGAACAATATCTAGAGGAATTGTAATCTAAGAAACATAGAAAGTCCAATATCAAATACGGAAGAGATCTATTGTTTCCGGAGAAACAAATATTGAACTAGCCTTTACTCTGTAAAGCTTGAAAGAGACAAAACAGAGACATTTGACTGCAAACACATCCATAGGTATATCTGTTTACTTATATACTCAATTATATTTAGCTGTCCTAGTTAATCTTCCATAGAAATATGCAAAGAGATAGTTTTCTGGATTTGTACTTCAAAAGAGAACAGTCAATGAGAAGAGGAAAGAAAAAGAAAAAAAAAAACAGAAAAAAACACTGCACTTCCACTGTATTGTTAATTTTTAAGTAAATTTGTCTTTATATTGAAGCACAATGCTTGTGAAGAAATTTCTTTAAAGATGGTAATACAATTTTCTTTGAAAAACAGATAGTTCTGAAGATTTTGAAAAACCAAGAATCAATTTTAATTTCATCTGAAGAGAAGCATAGAACCCTAGGTACGTAGATATATTTAATGAAACAGAACATTCTGGAGATTCAGCAAACCAAAATTGTAATTAAAGCAGTAATTGAAGAGTATATTTAAAATATACACACACATATACATGCGTGTACACACACACACACACACACTTGCATGCACACACAAAAATATGAATTTAATAACTGAAAGATTAACATGAAATACATCTGTTTATAGATACATGTAATACCAAAATATGTAAAACAAAATTTTTAATAATATTCGGCATGACAAGATTGAGAAAAAATACATTAGAACAATCTTAATTGCTTCCTAAGGAAAAAACCCTCCAAAAGAACAAAAAAAACATGTAAAAAGTATTAACAAAAATTATTGTAAAGCTCATTAGATGAAAAAAATCTGTATATACATGTATGCATCATTATCTCTATATATAATATATATATATATGTGTGTGTGTGTATATCTATTATCTATTATATTGTTTATACATGTGTGTGTGTGTATATATATATATATATATACACACATACAGACACATTTATATATATGTGTGTGTTTGTGTCTATCTATATTAAATATACATATCTCACTATTTCTCTCCTGCTATACACACATACACACATGTGCATGTGTGAATAATGAATTTGTGTGAGAACCAATATCCTCAGATTCATTCATGTGAAAGTGATAAAATTTCAAAACCATTTTTGTTGTTTCTAAGTAATAGAAATACTAAAAAGTTGGATTTCCAATTCAGCACAGTAGATTTAAATATTGATTTCTGTTGGCAATCATTAGCTACATCTGTCATGTACTTCTTTCTCTAACTGTTTAATCATACACCAAGTCAATTCTGGTATATTCTAAAGAAATAAAAATTAATAGATGATATTATTATACATTGCAAGTTTGAGATAGAAGACAGAAGGAGGATCACTGATGAAATATGATCCAAAGTATCTACCATTTTGGCGTTTATAATGAATAAGAATATTCACATAAAAATCATTGTCTTTCTTTTCTTTTATGCGCTTCTTCTTTGCTTTGCTAGCATGGTTTAATTGAATATATTCTTTTCCACTCTAGGCACAAGGCCCGAAATTTGGTGGGAGGGGGCCAGTTGATTAGATCGACAGCAGTATGCAACTGGTACTTAATTTATCAACCCTGAAAGGATGAAAGGCAAAGTCGACCTTGGCGGAATTTGAACTCAGAACATAAAGACAGACAAAATACCTATTTCTTTACTACCTATTTCTTTATTACCCACAAGGGGCTAAACACAGAGGGGACAAACAAGGACAGACACTCGGATTAAGTTGATTACACAGACCCCCAGTGCATAACTGGTACTTATTTAATCGACTCCGAAAGGATGAAAGGCAAAGTCGACTTTGGTGGAATTTGAACTCAGAACATAAAGACAGACAAAATACCCATTTCTTTACTACCTACAAGAGGTTAAAGACAGAGGGGACAGACACACGGATTAAGTTGATTACACAGACCCCCAGTGCATAACTGGTACTTATTTAATTGACTCCGAAAGGATGAAAGGCAAAGTTGACCTTGGCGGAATTTGAACTCAGAACATAAAGACAGACGCAATACGGCTAAGCATTTCACCTGGCATGCTAACGTTTCTGCCAGTTTGCCGCCTTTAAATATTCTTTTCTACTCTTGGAACAAGGTCCGAAATTTTGGTTAGATGAATATATTGTTGAGGCATTGTTTTATAGTCAGATGCCCTTCCTATCACTAAATATGTTACCTGTTTTTCAAGTAAGGAATCTGGCAAATTCCAACAATGTCACCACTTGTGATTCTGCAACTTTTGGAGACATACAAATGTAAACAGACATAGAATATAGTTGCTTGTGTTCATACACACATGCAAACATGTATATTCTGCTGGTGACACATGAGAGGAACCCATGCTGGTGACACATTAAAGACACTCAGTACACTCAATGGAATGGATGACAAAGAAACCAAGCCAAAACAGACTCGAACTTGGAGCACCACCTTGGCTTACTAGTTCCAGTCAAACCATCTAACCCAAACCAGTATGGTAAACGGACACTAAATGATGATGATGATGATGCTCCTTTCAGTTTCTATTTACCAAATCCACTCAAAAGGCTTTTGGAGATATAGCAGAAGACATTTGCCCAAGGTGCTGTGCACTGGTATTGAACCTGGAGCCATATGGTTGTCAAATGAACTTCTTAACCACATAGCTATGCCTGCATCTTTAGCAGCTGATTCTAAAAAATGACACTGTGATTGTGACTCTGCTTAACCCTTTCATTACCGTATTTATTTTGAGATGCTCTGCGTTTCTTTCAATTAATTTTAAATAAAACAAAGAATTTAGTAAAATAACTGAGTTATCATTAAGCCAGTGCTAGGAACATAAACTGCAACTAAGGTTTGGTGGAAGATTTTAATTCAGAACTTTTGAAAACAAGACATTTGTACTACAGAGCCAGAGGCAGTTTCAGCTGGGTTGGTATCAAAAGGGTTAAAGCAGACAGTCACATATTCTTAGCTGATTTAAACAAAATACTTTTCACTGAAACTGTAATATAACAGCTTATTACTTGTAATAAGAGAATTTGCACTCATACCAGAAGTGGCAAGAGAAATGAAATACAAACACTTCATAATAATATAAAGTAAATATACACCATAGTGATGTAAAGCGAATACAAATATGTTGTAATGCTACAATAAACCCTTTGAAATGCTTACAATATACTTTTATTTTTGTGAAATATATAGTTACATAAGAAAAGCTTTTGAGAAGGTTTCTGATGGCAGTTTAAAATTCAATGAAAATCTTAATGAGTGATTCAATAAAAATGATTTTGGTTGAAATAAAATTAGTTTAAATTCCTTTTATCTGTTATTTTCAAATATAATTTATAAAAGTATATGAACACCTTCCTTTTGAATTTAATTTTAAAAGGATAAACATTATCATTTTCCACTCTTTTCATACTAAGTAGCAACTTAAGCAGTAATACTTCTTTGAAATTCTAAAAATCTTTATAAAACTTTTATAGTGGAAGCAATTTTGTTCTCATTTATTAAACATCTTCATGCTAAAAACCAAAGCTGGTAATAATAAGTGAGAAAGAAAATAGGTATGCAACTTAAAAAATTAAAAAAAACAAAACAAAAAAAAAAAACAATTACAAAAACATAATGAATTACCCTGTTTGTCTTCTTCGTATTGTTTTTCAATGGCACAAATAGCTTCTTGGATGGGGTCATTGCTAAGTTCCTTCATCATTAATTCCTGCTGGGCAAAATCGTAGTCAATATGTTGTTCAGGCTCAGAAACTAATGGAGGCAAGGTATCTGTTGAAAAATGGAGGAAAAAAGAAGGGGGGAAAAACTCAATATAAAAATTACTAAGCATAAGTGTTCAAAAAGTACAAAAAAAAAAAAGAAAAAAAAAGAGGAAGTAATCTTTGAATTAAGATAAAAATAAAGTTCTTAAAAGATCTACATTTCTCACAGAATTAACTTTTATGGTTGATAAGAATATAAACTATTTGCTTAAACCAGGTTTAATATGAAAGGATTACGGTAAGTTTCAATGCAAAGTTTTAGAGCATAAATATCGATCTAGCTATAAACTATATTGGGATTCTACTAATTGCTATGAACCACATGTTCAAAATTTAAGTATATCAGAAATATACTTGAAAGGCATGAAAGAGTTAAATGTGAAAATTCTAAAAACATTTACATTATAGGTCATTTAACACCTGAATTATAAACTATGTAACTCTCTCTCAGGAGACGGATTTGATAATGTCAAATACAGATTTAACTAAAATGTCTACTCAACCTGAGCAAATATTAGATCTTATCAATTCAATCAGCCATATAATCTGGAAATATCAAAATTTGCTTTTGTCGATATTGTTACATCTACATTGTGCATACTGTGTGTCTGTCAGCGTGTATGTGTATGCACATGTTTGTGTGTGTGTGTGTGTGTGTGTGTATATATATTGTGTGTGTGTGTGTGTAAAATATGAAAAATATGTTAGCACTAGTAAACTTTTGGAAATGGTAAAAAAACAAACATCACAGGGGCTTCTAGTAACATTCTTTATGTGGAAGCGAAGAGATAGAGAAATTAGGGGTTCTGTTTCTGTGAAAGGTTAAATTCCTAAGAAATATGCTATAAATGATATAATGTCAAAGGGTAATATTATTTTGTGTGATCCAACATCATTAACTTGAGGTATAATATTGCAAGAGTAATGAACACCAAAATTTATTCCTTTACTGTTTACAGAAGGTTTTACTCCAAACATGGATCATGTCCAAAAATAAAAGTAAGCTATTTTAAGTTTCCCACTGTTCAACATCTGAGATATTTCTCTTTATTTCTTTAATTCTACAAACTCAAGGTGGAGTATGGGGTTTCAGAGGAAGGGTGAAAGTAAGAAACAAGTAAATAAAACTTGCAATAAAGATCCATTTAAGACTTTTTTCAACACACACACACACACACACACAGTGTTGTTTTTGCTATTGAAAATCAAACTGAAAGTCTCATGACTGTAGTTTCACACCACTGTGATCTTCAGGTGAAACTGTTACAACTCAGTAATGGTGGTTGATGTGTGTGTGTGTGTGTGTGCATATCTGTGCTAGTGTTTGTTCAATGTTTTTTTTTGTTTTTGCATTGCTTGTATGGATAGTGTTTGTATTTCTTTCAATTGTGTATGTGTGTCTGTGTTATAAATTTGTTTATGGTTGGTTTGTGAGTTGTTAGTGGGTATTTTATATATATATATATATATATATATATATATATATTACACACACATTTTTTTCCTAGATATATAGCTATATATATCAGGTTTCTACTAATTGATATGAATTACATGTTCAAAATTTAAGTATACTAGAAATATACTTAACATGCATAAAAACAGTTAAAAGTGAAAATTATAAGCTGTTTACATTATAGGCCATTTAACAGTAGAATTTTACTATGTAAGTCTCTCAAGAGATGGATTTGATATATGTGTGTGTGTGGTGTGTGTATATATATATATATATATGCTATATACTAACTTTTCTAATTTTTTTTTGCAAGTAAAAATAGAAACAATACATATAATAATTTGCAAGAGGTTTTCTTTGTTTTACATCCATTTTTCCATGTTTGCATGGTTTGGATGAGTATATTATTTGAGGCAGTGTTTTACAGAAGAATGGCTTTCTTGATGCTAACCTTTCCCTGCTTATAAAGTAAGAGAATGCACATAGCATATGTATGTAAAGGCAAAAAGTGCCCAGATGATTTGTTGACAGGAGAAACTGATCACTGCACATTTGTGCATGCAGTTGCAGATATAAACATCCATGCATATTTCAAATAAATATAAAATTAGGTTATAAAATAATATTTCACCCTTTAATATTCAGATTTCTCCATTAAATGTAATACTTATTAACACTGTCTTGAATTAATCAGGCATTACCTGGTTGCTCTGAGATTTTGATGATGTGATTGCTTACTTTTAGAATAACATTGTAGGGTAGGTGTGAGAGGCCTGATCTAGCTGATTTGAACACAAAGCAGGTAAAATATTTTGGCTGATATGGCCAGTTTAAATGCTAAGGGGTTAAGGAATATTTTAGATGGTTTTGATATATTTGGAGGAAACTAGGATTTATTGTTGTTGTTTGATGTCATTGCAAAGTTCAGATCAGTTCTAAGCTCTACAGCATGAAACAAATGTGAAATTAGTCTCTCCCTGGATAGGCAGCTGGTTTTTCATAAGGTTTACACACAAATATTGTAACAACCAACAACAACTATACATAATATCCGATGTAGAAAACATTTTCAAGCTTACTGTTGGGTCTTGGTAGATTTATCCGGAAAAAATGGTTATTCCCCCAGAGAATTCGGTCGCCATTTCTGACTTTAGTTTTCTGATGTATCACAGAGCCATTGACACAGGTTCTACAATAATAGGACAAAAAAAAAAAAAAAAAAAAAAAAAAATATATATATATATATTATATATATAATATAATAATAAAATACAAATATGTTATTAAATTTTAAAACAATTACTTTGAAAATGATTTCTTTTTAACAAAACAGTATTAATATGTGATTGAAAAGAAATGAAAAGATGCCATACAAGTTCAATTAATTAGTTACCCGATAGCTGATAGTCAAATCAAAGCATTATAAGTCTTCTCTTATTGAATTTACTTAAGAAATATTGAATTTAATAAATATAAAAAAGAAAGTAGAAATGTATAATAAGAATTTTGCTATATATTTTTTTTTTTTTTTTGGCATGTATCATTTTCTTTAACATAGTTAAAGAAGTTACACATTAAATTTACTTGAGAGCAGAGCTTCGCAAGACTGAGATCTTTGCTCTTTGTATATAATCTCTCCAACTTTTGCTTTTCAACTAGTGCTCTATCAGTTATGTTGATTCTACAATTGAATAATTAACTTTATCAATTTGAAATTGGAATGCATTCAAGAGAGGGAGGAGACAAACCAACATAATTATTGAGATCATATTTAGAAGACTTAGAACAACAAAAGTGTTCCATTCACACTGTAATTTTTATCTTTTCTTGCATTGGAATCTTTTATCTTTTACTTGTTTCAGTCATTTGACTGTGGCCATGCTGGGGCACTGCCTTGAAGAATTTTTAGTCAAATGAATTGACTCCAATATTTATTTTTATTTTAAGCTTGGTACTTATTTTATCATTCTCTTTTGCTGACCCCGTAAGTTACAGGGATGTAAACACGCCGACACCAGTAGCAGGGGACAAAGACACACACACACATATGATGGGTTTCTTTCAGTTTCTGTCTACGAAATCCACTTATAAGGCTTTGGTTGACCTGGAGCTATTTGGCCAAGGTGCCATGCAGTGGGACTGAAACTGGAACCTTGTGCTTGAGAAGCAAACTTCTTACCACACAGTCACAACCAAATTACAAAAGATGAAAGCTCATAGAAACTAGTTCGAGTTACACATGGACAAATATTGATTATTTTATTTTGGTTTTACACCGAAGATTACATGTCATAAGCAGTTCACAAGAAATTCTGGTATTTAGTATTTCAGAATGGATAAGGCAGGCAGTAGGTACATACAAATACACATGTACAAGCTTGTAGTTTCATGCATGAATTATACGGCTTTAAAAGATGTTATACAAAATGAGCTATGAAATTCAAAAGCATAGACAGCTTTTCTTTAAGAAAGAAAAAGGAAAAAAAATAAAGAAAGAAAAGAACACAAATTGCCTTGCACCAAAGAAAACCCAAATGTCATGTGGAAGTGAAGAACATAAGAATATCGTATTTGCTCAGGCAAGACACGTCATTCTCCCAACCTTAGGAGAATGCCAACTCGAAAAACTGATTGCTAAATGCAATCCATCTGGAAAAACATTCACTTCAATAACAGTCACTATTTGATTGCATAGAAATATCCAGACTGTACTAAAGATGGAAAATTCAGTGAGAAAATATTGTCAAAATTTTAATGAAGATTATGACCTGTAAAATCTAAAAATAATGCTGTCTTCGTCTGTCTCCAAGACAAGTGAAGACAGCATTATTTTTATGAGTTGAAATTTGGAATTGATTTTTTATTATGGACACAGGTGTGACTGTGTGGTTAAGAAGTTTACCTTCAAACTATATAGCATGGGGTTCTGTTCCACTATGTGATACCTTGAGTCCTCTACCATAGCTTTGCTAAGTGGATGCAGTAGATGGAAATTGAACAAAAACCCATTGTGTGTGTGTGTTTGTGTCTCCTTGTCTTGATGTTACATGAGAGTTGTGAGTGTCTCTGTCATATAAATAATCCTATTCAATTCCATTATTCTGCATAAATATGTCAGCTCATGGGGAAATATTACCTTGGGAACAAGTGGAGACTTGATAGTAGGAAACTGTTTGGAAGCCTGCCATATATATTTAATTTTCTTCGTTTTAAAATCCATTTTGCCATGAATTTGGATGGAGATGAATTTAGGGAATGATTTTACAGCTTGATACTCTCCCTACTGCCAGCCCTTACTTGTTTTTCTAGTAAGGGACATCTTTATACCACAAGTCTTTGAAAATATAGAGTGACCAGTCATAACGTCAAAAAGGAATGTCAACATCAGTACCACTTCCCTCCAATGATGATAAAAATAGAATCTACAAACATTGATGGACATCTGCATGTAATATTACTATCCATCATCATCATCATCATTTAATGTCTGCTTCCCATGCTGGTATGGGTTGGATGGTTTGATAGGAGCTGGCTAGCTGGAGAGCTGCCTAGGCTCTGACTGTTTGTTTTGGTAAGGCTTCTAGTGCACACATACAAGGAGATTCATGCAGTTTCCTCTCATGACATTATATCATCCAAGGCTATAGTAGAAGAAATGTTGTGCAGTGATATTGAATCTGAGACCACGAAGTTGTGAAGTGAACTTTTTAACCATACAGCAATGTCTGCAGTCACACACACACACACATACAAACAAACACTATTTATATCTTGTATGTGTATATTAGAGAAAACTGTGAACGTTGGTGAGAAACAGCTGTTCTTTGAACGAAGCCTATTGCTACAGACAACCCTTCCTGACCAGAAATGCAATGGACGAGTGATGAGTCTCTTAGAAACCTGTACTCAACTGCACCATGCTATTATTCACAAATTGAGGGGGAAAAAAAATGACACACATTAAACCCCATAACATCAGTTGATGTAAATTTACGTGCGCTGTGGTTTTGCTTTGAATCAGATGATGAAAATACATGCAGCTTTATCTGCTGTGGTTTTGCACCTTTTGTGTACCGGTTGATATAAATGTCTGCTATCGCTTATGGAATCGATAATAGAGGCTACCGTGCAAATTTCAATATATCTGATAGGTTTGTTAGACTCTTCATGTAAGTATTTGCAACTCAGTTCGAGACTTCATCACCACAATAGTATAAAAACTTGTACGAATTTGATAGGAAGTCATAGTGGAACAGGTGGTGTAACCACCATTTCCACTATGACTTTCAATCAAATTCATACACGCTCAGTGAATTCTTCTGGTCTTCATGGAATTTATAGTTGCATCCAGCCATGCCAGTTTCATTGAATTTACAATCCTCACAGTGACGACAGTTTACATAAATAAACAGTGCATGCTTTAAAGCTGTTGATGTAAATATATGCCGAACAGTTGTCATGTGCTAATTACTGATCTTGGCTGAGCTGATCACCATCAGTGCAACCTAATTGTCTGATAAAAAACCATTGTCATGGGGTTAAACAATGCATCATCATTAATATCGTTTAACATCTGCTTTCCATGCTAGCATGGGTTGGACAATTTGACTGAGGACTGGCGAACCAGATGGCTGCACCAGGCTCCAATCTTGATCTGGCAGAGTTTCTACAGCTTGATGCCCTTCCTAACACCAACCACTCCGAGAGTGTAGTGGATGCTTTTCACGTGCCACCGGCATGGGGCTAGTCAGGTGGTACTGGCAACGGCCATGCTCAAATGGTGTTTTTTACGTGCCACCTGTACAGCAACCAGATGAATTTAGTGATAATTCAGAACTATGGAATGGTCACAGCTGGAATGTCTTTTAGTTGAAGTATGCTATCCAGGGATGGGGAGGGGGGAACTGAACAACAGCACACTTCTCATCGTGTTCTTGGGCGTCTTTAGCAGAGTTCACACTGTGGCAAGCATTATGATTAAACTACTGGTGCCACACCACATCCATATTGTTGAGACAGATAATTCAGGGTGGATATCACCTTCATGCAATCGCATCAGTCTAGTAGTGTGGCTTTCAAAAGTCATGACTGCTACTGCATTTCCTTCTCTGACTAATTCATGACAGACCAAAAAAAAAAAGTGCAAAAATACAAGAAATAACATTCCCAACAAAGAAATTCCAATAGTTATTTTAACATTGAAGTAGGCAGTAACAATAAACATCTTACTAAATGTATTACAGTGTGTGTTTTGTGTTTTTATGCCACAACATTTGTGTTCAAATTACATTAGAATAAGCATTACTTTTCATTCCTTCAAGGCCAACAAAATAATTGCCAGTAATAAACTGGCATTGGTTTAACCAACTCTAACAACAGCCAGCTATAACAAAAACTGGACTTGAACCTTGTCAAGAGAAATCAATACTTATTGACAGATATAACACTGAAGTAGTCGCATGGTATGAACATATGTATGTATGTGTGTGTGTATGTATTTATGTATGTATGTAGTGCATGATTGGGCATATGGGTGAGCAGACAACTATATAATGTATGTGTGGAATTATGTGTGTGCAGATACACATGGTCTACGCATGGCCATATGTGTAAGTAGACACATCATCTAAGCTTGGGCATGTGTGTGGGAATATATGTGATTGAAATCTAGAAGCGGGGAAAAAAGTTTGAATTTATAATCAGACATTATTTCAAGATATGAATTTTAGTGTCAACAGGTGACTGTGAAAGATAGGTGATGTTCCATTAATTGAACATTACTGCAGTTTTCCAAGCATCCATTATTTTGGGAATATCATTTTCCGCACATGCAGGAGACGAAGAATGAAAACTATGGTAGAGGGAGCAGGAGCAGGAACAGAGACAGAAGGTGGAAACAGGATATGATGCTGTTATAATCAATGATTTTTAATAGAGGGTGGCAGGAGGTGAAGCAAACTAGTTGCAAGAATTTTAAGGAAAGGCAATATAAGGTGTGAGAGAAAATATATAAATATAGTATGTACAAAATTATATTTTTAACTTTTAAAATAGTTATTTCTAGTTTGTAACATCTTAAAATAATTGGTAACAGGAAAAAAAAAGACCCAAAAACAAAAAAAGAAACCCAAATTATAAACCAAACCAAAAAGTTCCAAACATTCTAATACCATTGTTTGGTGGGAATAATATATAGTAAAGGTTTGAGGAAGAAACAAAAGCAGTACCAAAAATAGACATCATAATGATAATAATAATAATATAGAATACATTGATTTAGTTTGATTTTGTTTACTGAATTATTTTTCTTTGAAACTGATTTTATTTTTTTTAAATGTCTATTCAAGTTGGTTTACTAACTTCAAAAAAAAAAAAAGTATTTGTAAATCATTTACAAAGTGAAAATTTTGTAAAGTAAATAAAGATAATATTTGTGTGTTTGCCACCTGGGTATACTCTTCTCATAGAAGAAACAAAAGAGAGAGAGAGGAGAGAGATGCAATACACAACAAATATGAAAAAAGTTCTCCCAGTAAATACATTTTAATATATATACACACACACACATATACATATATATATATATATATATATATATACACACATTGATACTAGAAGACACATACATAGATGTGTTTGTGTGTCAATGTATGTATACATGTGTTAATGAAAATTTAGATATAAAGGGTCTTTTTTGTGCTTCGCAAGAGTTACCAAAATGAAATCAAATACATATTGAGTTTCAAACAGATACTGTAGTATTTTTGAGAGACTCAACTTGAAGCTTCCCTCATTATCCCTGATTGGGATAATCTCCTATTTGAAATTTCATCTTTTTAAAGGATCTCCATTTATTTGTCATACTTTGAAAAAACAAAAAAAAAAATCATCTCAATCAATAACTCCACACCCATCGATTATGATCAATATTCCCTTTACTGTTTATTTTGTCAAGGCAGTAAGCTGGCAGAGTCGTTAGCATGCTGGGCAAAATCCTTAGCAGCATTTCACCCATCTTTATGTTCTGTGTTCAAATTCTGCAGAGGTCAACGTTGCCTTTCATCCTTTTAGGATCGGCAAAATAAGTACCAGTTGTGCACTGGGGTCAATGTAATCGACAAACCCCCTCCCCTGGAATTGCTGGCCTTGTGCCAAAAGTTGAAATCAATATTTATTTTGTTGTTGGTAATTGATAGCAATGAAGCTGGTGATTGATAGACCAGGTAGAGTGTTGGATAAAAAAAATGCCTTTTACCATTTCATCGTGCCTCTTCATATTTTGGTGGAGGTGCATGACTTGGTGATTCAGGCGTTGGACTCATGATCATAAGATTGTGGTTTCAGTTCCTGGACTAGGCAAAAATGAGTAATCCTTCAACAGACTGGCATCTCATTCGGGTGGGGAATATATATGCAATGGAAACTGGCGCTATGAGTCTATACGGCTCGAGAAGGAACTTTACTTTACTTTAGATTTTAAGTTCAGATCAAAGTTGTTCAAAGACAACTTTGCATATAATTTTTTTTAAAGGAACATAAAATAAGGACTAGTGGAAGTCACAATCTCAGATCAGCAAATATGTTCCTCTCTCCAAGTTTGCAATTATAAAACAGACTATTATTTAACAGAGATAGTTTAAGGTCTTTCTGTTCTGGGTTCAAATCTTGTGATGGGCATCTTTGCCTTTCAGCCTTTTGGGGTCAATAAAATAAAGTACCAGTCAAGTGCTGGTGTGGATGGTAGTGACTAATCATCATCATCATCATCGTTTAATGTCCATTTTCCATGCTGGCATGGGTTGGGCAGTTTGACTGAGGTCTGGAAAGCCAGTAGCTGCACCAGGCTCCAATCTGATCTGGTAATGTTTCTACAGCTGGATGCCCTTCCTAATGCCAACCCCTCTAAGAGTGTAGTGGGTGCTTTTTATGTGCCACCAGCACAGGAGCCAGTCAGGCAGCCCTGGCATTACTCATGTTTGGATAGTGCTTTTTACGTGCCACTGGCATGGGAGCCAGTCAGGAGTCACTGGCATCGATCACATCCTTCCCTTTAAAAGTGCTGGCCTTGTTTAGATGACCTAAGTTTACAAGTGTTGAGTCATGTCTACACTGATTGTTAAAGAGTAACTAAAACTAAATGATATAATGTGTCCTTAAGGCAATTTAAGATGGTAGATCATTAAATGAGCAGGATTTTACTATTTATGAGGCTTTTAACAGAAGGGGAGAAAGATATACCACCTCAACATATACCTATAATTCAGTGTTGCTGCTGTTTACTCACAGGTCAGCCTTGATTGAGCAAAACTTGTGATTAAAACCCATTTGATCATGACCACCTTTTGTTATGTATATTTTCCAGTAAAAGTGTACCCTGGACTACATTATCTTCTAGGGCTGGTGGTGCACTGAAATGCATCCAGTACATGCTGTATAGTTGTTGGTGATCTGAAGGAGATCCAACTGTGGATGCCACGTTAAATGACATATAAATTAGCCGAGTTGGACAGGCTTTTCTGTTGCTGTGTGTACCAAGACATTGAAACAGCATGGCAGGAGGTGAAGAGATGTGAGACCAGTCCGACCATGCCAGCATAGAGAAAAAAATACAAACATCTGTGTAAAGTAACTTACTAATGAATGGATGTATGTAGTATGTATGAATGTACAATGAGAAAGCGAGAGAGGGAGAGAGAGAGAGAGAGAGAGAGAGAGAGAGAGAGAGAGAGAGAGAGAGAGAGAGAGAGAGAGAGAGAGGGAGAGAGAGAGAGAGAGAGAGAGGAGAGAGAGAGAGAGAGAGAGAGAGAGATACAGACATACACCACAGGTATGCAATGACAAATAGTAATAAATGTTTCAATTACAGCAGTATGGAATTACAGAAGAATAGCAAAGAAAAAAGTCTGTAAGCAGTTAAGTAGCATCAGATATATCGTGACTTAAATAGAAGATTCGGCTAAAGTAATGGTAAATATTGATATGATTGGAGAGAAAGATTAGTTATAGCATGGAGCCAAAAGAGTTGACCAGAGCAACAATGATAAATGATGATGACGATGATGATGATCCTCATCATCTCTATATCTATCTTCTAGTGCTTACGTGATACACAGAACGAAAACTGTTTGATCAGGTATGGCTAGTTCAGTCCAATGTTTTATTTGCTGCACAACTAAACTGATAACAATCAAATGACTGGACATCAACAATTCTTTATCTGATTTAGTGACTGTATTTTTCTCTCTAAACCAACATCGGGCATCGGAAATTCTCAGGTGATTTCTGAGCATATTCAAACTGTCTCCTACTCAGATTTACACTAATTCATTCTAAATTATTGCATTGGTCACATAAAAGTCAATGTAATGATTGATTATAGAGGAGAAAAAAAAAGAAAAAGACAACAAAAATGAGACAGACATTCACAATTTTCTCAGGAAAAAGAAATAGCACACAAAACAATATTATATGTATTAATATTTAATAATTAATAAATGTAGACAGGAATATAAAGTGAATATTTCCAGAAATATATCTAATAAATGCTACAAAATAAAAAAAAAACGAATTTTTTTTTCAATGCCCTGCTTGCACCGATTAGATTAACAGCAGGAGTCATTTTGCAATATGCTGTGAGACGCAAATATTTCAAATAAAGTAAATGGACATTTTAATATTCTAATTTTTGATTATAAATCACAAAAAGGGAAAACAAGTAAAGATTTTGTTTCTGAATGTTGGTTTTGGTCTCATACACATGTAACTGTGAAGGCAGGTGGCCTAGTGGTTAGGGTGTTGCAATCATAGTCATTAGATCATGGGTTCAATTCCTGGACCAGGTGGCACATTGTATTCTTGAGCAAAATACTTCACTTTTAACATTTACTAGATTCATCATCATCATCATCCATATGAATATATATTTTTTATTTAATTGGAAGAAGTTATGGAGTGACTAAAGAACCCAAAGTTTCATGCATCAGCACTTATCAAACCTTTGATAAGTGCCAGTGCACTTGTATCTTATATAAATAAAACTACTTACTGTGTGAATTTGAAGGTTCAATACCTCACAGTAACCAGCTGTTCAATCCTTAAAGGATAAACTATTACTCTTCAATTTACTTGAATTATTTCTCTTCACCTTAGTTCTCTCTACACTTGTGTGTGTGTGTGTGTGAGAGAAAGAGAGTGTGTGAGGGAGTGTACATCTGCATGTGCACACTCTCATGCAGCTATACACACACATACACACATATGCAAAGGGCTAAACGAATAGCAGATGAGACTGCTCAAGCTTCATACTAGCATGCTGTGAGCAATTTAAGGATTGGCAGAAATTCCAGCAAGGAATTCATTTAGATTTAGTCTACAAGTAGATTCCAGTCTATAGGAAAATTGTTCAGGTGAACACTTGTTGGCTGAGATCAAAACTGGATGATATCTTTGGGAACTTTTATAATATTTCTAAGATATCCTAGCAAATCTTCAACAAATGGGCTCCCTAAATTCAGTGATCTAAGTGGCTGTATGCATTCATAGAAAAACACAATCAATACATTAGCACATTCATATATTAAGATGTACATTATTTCAAGAATGCTTTTAACAGCAGAATCTACTCCACTTCAGATTTATAGATTGTAAAGTAGCATAAATGCACACTAATTAGGACATAAATAATAACAATAATCATAATGATGATAATAATGAATTCTTAAACAGATATAAACACACACAAATATATATAGGATATAATTTATTATAGTACTGTCCATATGTCTTTCATAGAATTCAGTCCAATATGGGTTTCTGTAGTCAACTGAAAGCTTACATAATTTGCAAATACCTCTCTAACTATGACCACCACCTTAAAGTCTCCACCTTAAAGCAACATGGTTGAACAATCTTAATCTAGTTTTACTACCTCTATCCACAATTAGTATTCAACAGGTAATTGATTCGACAGCAAATCTTTTAATAAATATATCTTTCTTCTTTATTCTAACTCACATTTCTTGCATTGAAACCACCTCTGGCCAAAGTTACAACTAATGCACTGAGGGTGCCTCGAAGTGGTTGCTTGCCATGCTAGAAATAGCAGCTAAATCCCCCTTCAACTCATACCTTAGCCTAAAATGTAAAAATGAGATGGTCATGTTAAGAATGTCATTGATCATAGTCTCTGCATGATCAGAGCTAACCTACAGCTGGACAATAACTAATGTCTCATTTAGAGGTATGTGTCTCTATTTCTAATATTTCCTAGACATTCTTATTTAAAAGACTTCCAGAGCTTCCTGACTCATGCCAAACTGTACAACAAACAACATTTCACAGGCAGGGTATATAAAGTAATTGCAAATTTATCTTACAATATATTCTCAGTATTATACTAACAGCTATCCATAAAGACAAATAATAATAATAATAATAATTGTTTCAAATTTTAGTACAAGGCCACCAATTTCAGAGTTAGAGAGTCAATTGATTATGTTGGCCCCAGTATTTGACTGGAAACCTTATTTTATTGACTCTAAAAGGATGAAAGGCAAAGTTAGTCTCAACAGGATTTGAAATCAGCAAGTAAAGAACTGGAAGAAATACCACTAAGCATTTTATCGAAAGCTATCATAATTCTGCCATCACATTTTTATAATAATAATAATAATGATCAAGACAATAATAATAATAATGAAAATCATAACCATAATAATAGTAATAATAAGAGCACTAAGAAAGTGCAAACCTCTGCTAAAGCAATACTAACGTCCTCTCAATGATTAGCCAGGGATGATTTTTACAATGAGAATATCTGAAATAAACTTGACTGCTCTCACAAACAAGAATACTAAAAATGAATCTGACCGCTTTCAAAAATTAATCAAAAAGAAACCCAGGAAAAATAATCCAGAATCCTTGTCTGGTACTAGATCGATCCCAAAATCTAATCAGTTTGTGCCAGTCACAAGGCCAAACATCCCTGAAAGTTTAATCTGAATCCATCAAACGGTTCTTGAGATATTTTGTCTATGGACAAACAAACACAACTGAAAACAATACCTTCACCTTCGCTAAGGCAGAGGTAATAATAATAATAATAATAATAATAATAATAATAATAATAATGGTTCCAAATTTTGGCACAAGCCCAGCAATTTTGGGGAGTGGGCTAGGTGAATTACATCAACCCCAGTGATCAACTGGTACTTACTTTACTGACCCCCCTGAAATTATGAAAGACAATTCGACCGTGGCAGAATTTGAACTAAGAACATAAAGATGATAAAATGCCACTAAGCATTTTACTTGGCATACTAACAATTCTGCCAGTTCCCTGCCTTAATAATAATAATAATAATAATAATAAATAATAATAATAATAATAATAATAATGGTTCCAAATTTTGGCACAAGCCCAGCAATTTTGGGGAGTGGGCTAGGTGAATTACATCAACCCCAGTGATCAACTGGTACTTACTTTACTGACCCCCCTGAAATTATGAAAGACAATTCGACCGTGGCAGAATTTGAACTAAGAACATAAAGATGATAAAATGCCACTAAGCATTTTACTTGGCATACTAACAATTCTGCCAGTTCCCTGCCTTAATAATAATAATAATAATAATAATAATAATAATAATAATAATAATAATGATAATAATAATAATGATAATAATAATAATAATAATAATAATAACAATCCTTTCTACTAAAGGCACAAGGCTTGAAATTTTGGGGGACAAGATCAGTTGATTACATCAACCCCAGTACTTAATTTATAGACCCTGAAAGGACGAAAGGCAAAGTTGACCTCGGCAGAATTTGAGCTCAGAATGGAGTGATGAGCAAAATACTGCTCATCCAGCATGCTAACAATTCTGCTAGCTTGCAACTTTGAAATAATAATAATAATAATAATAATAATAATAATAATAATAATAATAAAATTAGAAATATTTGTTTTTCTCTGTTGGCAACCCACAACAACAACAATATACTACATGTAAAAAGTTTGTTTTGTTTATTTATACGAAAGTCTTGAGTTGCAGAAGTTTTTAAAAAAAAATTAACTGAAACTTAAAAAAAAAATTTATTTAAAATTTATCTACTAATTAGATATATAATTACATTCATGACACTCTCAAAAAATGTTAGAAACGAAATTATAAACTTAATGATTCAAATATGATTTCTGAGATGTCATAACAGATATTATTGTCTAAATTTGATATGAAAATGTTTTGAGAAATTGTGGATGAGTTTGTACAAGATAGAAATGAAATTAATGATCAAATCCTGGTTTGGCATAAATGAATTTTAGGATATCTCCAGGAAATTATTATAGCGAACTGAGGCTAGTTTAAATTATATCTGAATGTAAAGGGGGAAGGAATCGAATCATTAAAGAATTTTATTAGATTAAAACTAGAAACTGGCAGAACTTGAGATTTATTAGATATATGAGAATAGCGTTCTAAAGTGACATTTTCTAAACGCAGAATATAATAAACCAGTGATAATGAAATGTGAAGTTTTGTACAAAGTTGAAGGAAGTAATAAATGCAAAACAAATAGTTATTTCACAAGAAGAGCAGAGAGAATATTTAATGAACGACTTACAGATTGTGTTTCAAAAGGAATACAGATAGAATAAAATAACGGAAGATAGACAACAACAACAAAACTATGATAATCATTCTAATTGCTGTCTGATTGGCTGTTCTGGTTCTACTGTTATTTGGCACGGCTCAAGCATTCTGAAACCAAATACAGATTTTGCTAGCATTTCATGCATGAAGATATATTTAATTGTGAAATGAAGCAATGAGTCAGGTAGTTTATTAATTGACTCCCTTATTCATGATAAGGTGTTTGGATAATTTTAAATCAACATTAACCAAAAGCCATTCATATGCTGAGAGCTTAAAGAATTTCAAAAGATATATCTGAATAAAGAAACTATGGCTTTCCATAATGAAACAAAATGTTTGTAATTATAAACCAGCTAGAGAGAACATTTCCCTCTCTCCCTCTAGAAATCACACTAATATAGGCGTAAGAGTGGCTGTGTGGTAAGTAGCTTGCTTACGAACCACATGGTTCCAGGTTCAGTACCACTGCATGGCACCTTGGGCAAGTGTCTTCTACTATAGCCTTGGGCCAACCAAAGCCTTGTGAGTGGATTTGGTAGATGGAAACTGAAAGAAGCCTGTCGTATATATGTGTGAGTGTTTGTGTATCTGTGTTTGTCCCCCCAACATCGCTTAACAACCGATGCTGGTGTGTTTACGCCTCCGTAACTTTGCGGTTCGGCAAAAGAGACCGATAGAATAAGTACTAGGCTTACAAAGAATAAGTCCTGGGGGCAATTTGCTCGACTAAAGGCGGTGCTCCAGCATGGCCACAGTCAAATGACTGAAACAAGTAAAAGAATAAAAGAATAGTAAAAAAGGGAAGGATGTAATCCCAGATACACTATGTATAGTAAAAAAAAAAGAATAGATGATCATGGTTGGACTATCATTGATTATAGCTCTGCTCAAATAGGGATGACCTTGGGCTAAACAACAAGGCACTCATAATCACAAATTCAGAATTCGTTTTATACAGCTTACAATAAAACAAGATAACGTAAGTATATCGCATCTTAATTGAATAGACAGTATTAGTGTCATAAAGTTAGTATTTGTTGTCTTCCTCTTCATCATTTTAATGTCTGCTTTTTCCAGTCTAGCATGAGTCAGACAAGAATTATGAAGGCAATTTTCTACATCCAGTTATCTTTCTGTCACCAATGCTCGCTTGTTTCCAAGTAAGATAAAAGTTCCTTTGGTCTTTTAGAATGACATACAGCTCAATAATACAAACAATTATACCATCTTTATGTCAAGACATACACACACACAAGCACGTGTGCTCACACACACACACACACAGAGGCTTTCAAACAGTTTCAGTTTACTAATTCCACTCAAGAGCCTTGGTTAGCCCGAGGCTAAAGCAAAAGGTGCACAGGAGGAATGAACCTGAAACCACAAAGTTTGTGAAGCAAATGTCTTAACCACTGATTAAAGAACTCATCATCATCATCATCAATGTCCATTCTCCATAGGTTGGACAGTTTGACAGAAGCTGGGAAGCTGGAGAGCTGTATTAGGTACCAATTGTCTGTTTTGGCATGGTTTCTATGGCTGGATGCCCTTCCTAATGCCAATCACTTTACAGAGTGTACTGGGTGCTTTTTATGTGGCACCAGCACAAGTGCTTTCTGCACAGCCTCAGCTATTCAAATATCTAGGCACCATATTGTTGAAGATAAAATGGAAGATAATATATTATATATATATACAAGAGATAATATATTAAGTTGGACATGCTAAGTTTTATTAAAAAATTTTGTCTGGTTAAGTTTATTCAGAGGAAGAAGAGAAAGTAAGGCCTCTGTTAGTCAAGGCTGAACATGCAAGCCTGAACCAAATTTTTTTCTTTAGGAAGACTAGCAATTTCCCATACATGCAAATCTTTCCTTTCCAAGACACAGACATGTATTCAAGGAAAAGGTCACCTATTTCAGCCAATACAGCTTAACACAATTCATTGCATGCATTATTGTCAGAATGCAAAGGACCAGGACAGATACAACAATACATCTTGCCAGCTTGACTCTCTAACAGTTCTGTCAGTTCACTTCTCTGGCTTGACACCTCTTTTATTGACCTTGAAAGGACAAAAGGCAAAGTTGACCCCAGTGGAATTTGAACTCAGAATGCAGAGAGTCAAAACATTGTGAAGTATCTTATCCAACACCCTAACAACTTTGCCAATTTTTCTGTCTTAGTGAGAAGGAACATAATAGTTATTAATTGTTATTCTCAGACCGGATAGTTGCTTGAGTCTCACAACAAAGTGGACTCCACAAAAGGCATCAAAGAGCCAGGAGGCAATGTTAAACAAAACAACAGATAGAAAATAAGAACAAGCTTTTAACAGGCTTCTATACAGTTTCCATCAACTGAATTTCTCTGACAGGCTTTCGCTGGCACAATGTCATGACAGAAGACACTTTCTGTACTGTGGGATTAAAACCAAACCACCCGGTTGCAAAGTGAACTTCTAGACCACATAACCATGCCCAAAGAATGAATTTACAAATTTCCTCAATTTACTTGCTTCAGCCAGAAACTGTGGCCATGCTGGAGTACCACCATCACTTTTATGAAGAACTTCTTTCAGCTTCCATCTTACAAGGTTTGGTTGACCCAAAGCTACAGTAGAAGACATTTGCCCAAAAGTGCTGTGCAATGGGATTGAACCAGAAACCATGTGGTTGGGAAGCAAACTTCTTAACCACACAACCATGCGTGAGTTACAAATTTCTTGAAATATATATTTTTACAGATGGATGCCATTGTGAATAAGAACCGTTCAATTCCAAAGTGGCACACTGTTTTCAGCTAGGTAGACTGAGGCTAGCAGTGCATTGAACCATAGTCATGGTCACAACCTAAGGCCTGCCAAAGGTTTGAATATTCTAATTACTAAGCCATGGAACTATAAATTACATTCAGTAGAAGGAGAAAAGGTGATTTATGCAACATTGTGAATGGCATGAAGGCAGGTAATTGATGAGAAAGCAGAACAATCTAAACACAGAAGGGAAGAGGAAGAGAGAAAGATGAGAGGGAAAGAGGTGAAGAAAGGAATACAGAAAGGAAGTTGAAAGAGGAGGTTAGAGTGGCAAAGAGAGAAAGTGAGAGGCAGAGAGAGTGTGTATGTATCACAAAGAGAGAGGGAGAAGTGCAGAGGGAGGAGACAGAAAGGAGTGAAGAGGGAGGAGGGAGAGAATAGAATTGGATGAACAGATGGTTTTATTATAGCTAGTATGAAACCATAAAGTACCGAGTAGCAGAATAATGAATGCTAAAAGAGGCAATAGGAAACCCCATCTGAATGGTGGGGCACTAACTGGAACCTGTTAATGAAATAAATTAAGCTAATCAAAAGAGGATGCTTTTATTTTTCAGGAAGAACTGAAAACTGTTGTTATGAGAGAGAGAGAGAGAGAGAGAGAGAGAGAGAGGAGAGAGAGAGAGAGCCTTTCTCTTCAATATATGAAAGCAATATTCATCAATTGAGAAGGGTGGAATATGGGCTTATAAGAGCATTAAGAAGTGCTTAGGGATAAATTCCTCATTTTTGGCCATGATTAGGATACAGTGACTAAAGAACACCTCAGAATGATTCTCTGACAAAAATATCACTGAAAGAGTAAAGAGCGTTTCCCATAGTTACTTAATGTCAACATTCCCGAGTTAAGAATATTAAATATGATTGTGATTAGGTAATGTGAAAATTAGTTCTAAATTATGATACTTTTCTCAAAGAGGACATTTATTGAAATGTCTGAGTTGAGGTTGAGTTAATAAAATTATCAGACCATTTTCCAGACAATTAGCACCATCTTTAGCATATACATCTCCACTATGTTCAAATTGGTTTCAACCACTATGGCCATCAGTTGTCTCATTCCTGGATGTGTAGATAGTGCCAGGATGGATTTGAACCGGGAACTACATATATGAATCGGAAGTCTAATGGATAACTTATTTTAAAATATCAGTGTGTACAGTGTAGGCATAGCTGTGTGGTAAGAAGTTTACTTTCCAACCACATGGTTCAAGGTTCAGTCCTAATGAGTGGCACATTGGGCAAGTGTCTTCTACTATAGCCTCAGGATGACCAAAGTCATGTGAGTGGATTTAGTAAACAGAAACTGTAAGAAGCCCATCATATATACATACAATATATGTGTGTGAGTCTTTGTGTCTGTGGTGTTGGTGTGTTTATGTCCCTGTAACCTGGCGATTTGGCAAAAGAGACTGATAGAATAAGTACCAGGCTTAAAAAATTTAGTACTGGGGTTGATTCATTCACCTAAAATTTTTCAAGGCTGTGCCCCAACATGGCCATAGTCTAATGACTGAAACAAGTAAAAAAAAAATGAAAGAAAGAAAGAAAAAGAAGATCTAATATTAAGACACCAGATGGCGATAGGTGATGGAAGTAATTCAAAGAGAATGTAGACATAAACATTTGAAAATCTTACAACTGTAAAACATGACATTTAAGATTCCAAAGACTGAATATCTTATTAAGAAATTTCATATAACCAATCATATATTTAGTCTCCTTTATCACTGATTCATTCATCACTGATCAAGGGCAACATGGTATACTATTTGCAAACTGTGTTATGCTTAACAGGGAGTGATCTGTGATAACACAGACTGGTGATCCATCAAAGATTCTGCTTCAACTACAAGCATTTTAATTTATATATTCTGTATTTCATTTATCACAGGTGTTTTGTGGAACCAAATACCTGTGATAATGAGAATAGATGTCTTCTGTTGCTGTTATGACCAAATTCGTCTTAAAGAATGCATAGCACCCCAAATGAAATCCAACATTCAGGACACAAAAATATAGTAGTAGCAGTGGTAGTAGTGTTAAAGGTGATTTACCTGGCTCCTTCAAGAGGTGTGAGGTAGACGTCATTGCCTTCAAAGTCCACAATACAGTGCTCTGGCATGATTCCCAGGCCACTGAGGTGAATATCTTGTTGAACAGCAGCATCGGTGCGGCCAACCAGTGTATGCTCCTGTTGAATAAAAGACAAATGCAAACAGTAGTATCTTCACCAAGACAACCCTGAATTCAGAAATATACCAGTAACAAAAAAAAAAAAAAGGAAGAATACAAAAACAGAAAAAAACACATGGCGATCAAACGTTCATTTGAAGATTATGAGCAAAGCTAATTCAGCAATCAGTGAATTCTAATCAAAAGTATTAATTATTTAGTTGCCATATAAATTAAATAATTCTAGTACATCTCATTCTTTGATATTTGAAACAAGAAGCTCTGTTAAAAAGATAAAATATAAAAACTGTAAGGATAGAATCGAGTATTAAGAAGAACTTTGTGGAAAAACTTAATAACTATTGTAAAAGTTTTTAGAAGAAGGAAAATGGAAAACAAAACAAAACATGATTCTAAGACAAATAAAACAAAATTCTTAAATACATTGAACTAGTGTTTTGATGCTATTGTTTGGTGAGTTGGATTCTGAGATACTTGGATCTATTGTACTCTTTGAAAATGTTCCCTGCTAAGAACAACTAACTAGAAATTGCATCAGACATGGATGAATCATTCCTCATGACAACCACTCATTAAAGAATGCAATCTATTTTTGACTTTCCTGGTGACAAATGTTACTTGTACAAATTAGTAAATTCAGGAATGACAGTTGTCTTTCTAAAACTTATCTTTAGAAGTAGTAGCAACAGAGGGAATGGGAAACTACTTTAGAATACATCATCATTAGTTTTTAATGAGTTATTTTAAACAATTACAAGTTTACAGGTAGACCATAACCATATTAGGTGTTAGTATATATCTTGAAATCCAGAAATTAAATAAATTTCAGATTTATTGGTTAAAGAAATCTCAGATTTAGAAGTTAAATAAGTCTAAGTCTTGAGTAATGTTTTCAGTTTCTACAGAGACAGCATTGACCTTAATTTCTATAATTCATTTAGAATTATTTAATGATTCCTCCACCTTGTTTTCGTGTTTTGTTTGTAAGTTCTTTTTTCTAACTCTACATTCCAACCTGCTTCTTTTCCAACAAGAATCTTTAAACAAGAAACCATTCTCTTTACTTGGATTCAGAATGTTGATGTTATGGAAGTGCAATGAAACTGCTACAAGGCAACACATTAAGCACCACAATTAAATGTGAAATTTGAGGAAAGAGAAAATATTTAGCAAAGTTAGAGCAAAGAAATGTGATTGTTAGTTTGGTTATGAAGTTCATTTGAAAATTATAAATAAAAAGATTATAAATGAAAGAACTTAATATTGATGTATGATGGAGGGATGGTTGATAGTAGTGACGATTTGGTTGCATGTAAATTGATGTTGAAATAATGCTTTTAATTGTAAAACAGCAAAAGTAAAGAACATTTAATCAATTAATTAGAAATACATATTGACTGCAGGAAAAAAACAACAACGACAAAAAAAAAAAAATCAAAATATTGTACTGGTTGCCATGTTTGAAACACAAGAGAATTTTTTTTTTCTTTCCCCAAAACAAATCCTTTGATGCATATGTTAGCAGAAGGAAGTGGATATTCTGGTGAAATAAAGCACAGAAAACTTGGTGAACTTCAGATGCCATTCACCAATTGGATTATATTTTATATCTGTTCTGTAGTCATATAACTTGATCTACTTGGAAGAATACAGCATACAACTTGATTGACAGACTACATAAATTCACCATAGGAAAATAAGGACCATTGCACCTAACCTAGATTACAACTTGACATATTGAGATGATAAATCTCTATGCCTGTCCCAAGAGTTTGACTGCAGAGCTCTTTATATTACAAAGTTCTGTATTGTTCTGTAATATGTCTACAGAATGGTACAGTAATCATACAAGCATGGAAAACTCACAGTGACATATGTTTGCTGAAAGTTAGGTATGATAATGTGTGATGATTATGAAGATGATGATGATGAAAATAATGTATTTATAATTAATGTACAAAATATTTTGTATAAAAGATAAAACCAAAAGAAAAGGACAACCCGCCCCACTAAAAAAACAAAGAAATAAACACAAAGTCAATCTCAATGTGTAATTAATTAGAAACATAATAATTTTACAAGCTGTCTGTTCACTACTAGCCACTGAAAGAACAATAACGAAAAAAAAAAAAACTACAACCGCATAAAATACATTTAAGATATAACAAAAAAATAGATAAATAAAATAAAATCTAGGTTATTGTATTTCATTGCCATGGTTTTTGTTTTTTAAATTAATGTAAAACATAATTGTTTTCAAATACTACAATGAAATATTCCTTACATTTTAAACTGAATTTGCTTGATATATTTTTAAGCATAAATATTGATTTCTGTTTAACATACGCATAATTATACTTTATGTTTGAGGGGAGGGAATAGGTGATTATATTGATACCAGTGTTTGGTACTTAATTTGTCATCTCTGGAATGATGAAAAAGTCAAAGTCTACCTAAGCTGGAATTTAACTCAAAATGTAAAAAGGATGGAATTAATTGCCACAATGCATTCTGTCCGTTACTCTCTCAATTCTGCTAGGTAAATATTGAAAAGTGAGAAGAGCTTTATCACTGTCATACGAATTTAATTCTATAAAAAAAGCACATGCAGTCAGCTTGTTGGCATGTATGCATGATGTAAAGCTATTCAGCATGAGCATGACAGAACATATGATTATTGAAGCATATTTATAGATAAATATACACGTCTATGCTTAGATATACAGCGGAATGCATGCACACATGTGCATATCCACACACACAAAATGCACCTAACATGGAAATGTTTCGAAAGGGAATTGACCTGTCATATGTATTGAAAATTGATATTGATGCATTTTCAAAGAGTTATATTGTCCATTTATTAAATTCACATGTTATTTTCAGTGAATTAAATAGTTTATTTGCTTAATAAATAGCTAATATAATGTTGCCATCATGTAGCCAGCTAGCTAGCTAGCTAGCTCACTAGACAGACCGTCAGACACTCAGATAACTACAGGAAAGGATAGAATAAAAGCATGCTCTTGAAATTATTCGGGATCTGAATCATATTTTTTTAAAGTCATAAATAATTCAAGATGAGAAGCATGACACCACTCCATGGAAAATGTAATTTTTTTTCTGCTGATTTTTATCTTATCGGCATTTGGTAACCAAGCACACACCTTACTCAAAAACCCTTCAACTCTTCCATATACCTTTATTCATTAATTTGGCTTGGCTACTACAGTCCTACCATATTGAAGCATACTGAATTTTCCTCTGCACTGAACAGTTTAGCCAACCCAATTTATCCTCTAGCAATACCTTTGTATTGTTTGAGTAAATTAAACTAAATTCAATTTGGTTTTATTTACACGCAGTGTCAAATAAAGACTAAGATTTATTCTGGAGTGCATTATTATATCGAACTAGAAACAGCTTAATGCATCATTATCAATAGAACTAGCTGCCAACATGCTATTTATGCAAATCAGATTTTCCAGTATAATGAAGCCCTTAATTCTAGTGGCTATAAATACAATGTTTTCATGGACAATTATAGAAACGATGATTTGTTCTTGAAGAGATTCCAAAATGAAATAAAACTTGTTGGATCGATCCCTCTTTTTCTGTCCACTAAGAGATTGTTTAAAAGACAGTTATTTACAACTGTCCTGTTTAATTAATTGTTTAAATTAATTTACACAAATGCAGTATTGAGAGAAAATTTAGATTTATTCAAAGATACATTATAGTGTCAAAACACAGAGCCTTTTAGTTTTTAACTTTTAATCAAGAGGAAAGTTAAATGGAAAGTATACTCAAACAGGAGGCCTGATCTGAATGCTTTCATCAGAGTGGACTCTGCTAAATGCACCCAGGGTGCTAGGGGATGGTTTTAAAATGGGTAACGGATGAAGTCTACAACACTTACGGGCCATGGTGGTATTTGAATTCAGAATGCAAAGAGCCAGAACAAACATACATCACAAGAGATTCAATCTGATGTTTTTATAAGTCTTCCAAATCCACTGTCTCCTCCCACCCCGAGATAAAAAGCAAAATCAACATTGGCAGGATTAGAACTCAGAATGCAGAGTTGGAACGAACACTATCGGGCAGTCTATCAGAAATCCAACAATTCTACCAGTTTGTCCTATATATATATATATATATATATATATATATACACATACACACACACACACACACACACACATATATATATATGTACACATACATACATACACACATGTGTGAGTGAGTGAGTGTGTAAACCTATATAGTAGACATACAAATATGTCAATTTTGCCTATTCCTCCATAGATGATGAACAGATTCAATCAATTTTTGACCCTTGTTGAAAGGGAAGGGGTCTCATCAGATGTCTACATCATGTGACCAATCCCAGAGAAACAAGTAGCCAATCTATTTATACACACATATACACAGTTTCTGTTCATTTGTGGCATAAAAACAAAAAAAAAAATCACATTAGGCCTTGTGCTGAAAGAGTGTAAAGGCTGACATGTATTTGTTAACATGTGAGGTGAAAAGGAATTGTTTCTGAATCATCAGTTTGTTCAATCAGTCTTTCAGTCGGCTGTACACAGCAATGGATTGATGAGGGACAACTGGTAATGGTGCAATGATGAATGACAGTTAACTTTAATGATTACATGATCACTTGAAAATGCAGCAAACACCATTAACTGTCATTTCTTCTCAATCTGCTGATGTGTACATTAAGGCCAACTGAGTGAAGCCATAATCTGGGATGTAATCCATTTATGACAGACACACACAAAATACAATGCAACTAATAAATAAATGGATCTCTGTCAAGGTTTCTGAGAATGGGCTTTCAGTTGTTCGATCAACTGAACTAACAGATACATTGAATAAGCAAGTAAGTGGCTGAGTATCTCACAGACATGTGTACCCTTAATGTAATCCTCTGTGACAAGGCTGGCCCTTTGAATTTCAAGTGCAGGCCCATCTGATGGGCTTCCTTTTACTATTCATTTATCCATGTGGCTGTGTGGTAAGAAGCTTGCTTCCCAACCTCATGGTTCTGGGTTCAGTCTCACTGTGTGGCACCTTGAGCAAGTGCCTTCTACTATAGCTTCTGGACAACCAAAGCCTTGTGAGTGGATTTTGGTAGATGGAAACTGAAAGAAACCAGTCATATATATGTGTGTGTGTGTTTGTCTCTAAAACATCGCTTGACAACCAATTTTGGTGTATTTATGTCCCCCAAAACTTAGTGGTTCTGCAAAAACATAGAATAAGTAGTAGGCTTAAAAAGAATAAGTCCTGGGGTTGATTTGTTCCACTAAAGGTGGCGCTCCAGTATTGTTGCAGTCAAATGACTGACACAAGCAACAGAATAAAAGAATACTCACATGGCAGTGGTTGACCTATGGCCATTGAAGAAGGAATTTGCCTAAGATGTCACACATTGAGATCAAACCCTTAACCTTGTCACTAAGAAGAGAACTAATGTCTTAACCATTTGCAACAAATACCCTGTAGCAAACAGCAGAGAAAACCTTTCTGGGTTGACCACCTTACTCTTTGAGGAAGATTTGGCTTGCTGCTCTATCAAACATGTTGAACAACCACATAGTAGCTCCATAAATGTCTAATTATAATTACAATTGGATTGGACTGGGTTGTTCATGTTCAGTCCACTGCAGAACAAGGATCTCAGCATATTCTCTCCACCAGAGAATGGCTTGGGGTCATACTGGTTTGATGAACCTATTTTGCAACACTGGCTTAGCATGGCTTGACAGAGGAATACGACTTCCTTTAGTTTTTCTGTATTCATACCCAGAGGTAGTTAAGTCGATTACACTGAGCCCAATGCTTAACTGGTACTTATTTCATAGACTCTGAAAGAATGAAAAGCAAAGTCGCCCTTGACAGAATTTGATCTCAGAACATAAAGACAGACGAAATAACACAAAGTATTTCGCCCAGCATGCTTACGATTCTGCCATCTCACCATCTTCAATTAGTAATTATAAAAAGTGTTGATTATATATACTTTTTAAATAATGATTTTGTTTAAACATAAACAACCTGTTTGGCTTTTATTATTATTATTATTATTATTATTATTATTATTATTATCAACCTACTTGCAACCATCCTAACATGAATGATATGAAGTTTCAGGTGAAACCGATGCCAACATAATATATGCCAATAAGTAAAGTTGTAGACATTTTATTAAATCTCTTTGAAATCTTGATTATATTGAAAATTGATTGGAACACATTGGCAATCTACTCTGAATGAATATAGTCAGGAGAAGGTTAAAACAAACTATACATATATCATGCTTTACTAGACCTTTATCCTGGCAGGAGCCAAAAGGGCTGAGTGAAAGCTTACATTATACTAAAAGAAATATAATCTAAATTTCTCGCTATCTTATAATTGTTTTCTTACATTTTGAGGTGTTAAAAATATATTCATAAGGTACTGGTGTGGCTAGGTAGTAAGAAGTTTGTTTCTAAATCATGTTCCGGGATTCAGTCCCATTGAGTGGCACCTTGGGCAAGTGTCTTCTACTATAGCCTTGGACTCACCAAAGCCTTGTGAGTGCATCTGGCAGACAGAATCTGAAAGAAACCCACTGTATATCCGTGTGTTTGTGTGTGTGTCTCCCACCACCACTTGACAACTGATGTTGGTATTACATATTCCTGTAACTTAACAGTTTGGCAAAAGTGATCAATAGAATAAATACTAAGCTTTAAAAAAAAAAGTACTGGAGTCAATGCCCTGAACTAAAATTCTTCAAGGCAATGTTCCAGTATGGAACAACCTAAATGACAGAAACAAGTAAAAATATAACATTCTTTTGATACCAACCCACTTGAGACTGCTCCTTGATTTATAATACTAAGCCTTCTTTTTTAATATCTTCATATTTAAACCATAATTTTGTGCTAGTTATATTCCGAACACCAGCTTATAGATACAAAAACTTAAGAAAATGATGGGATAGTCGTAACATTCGATCCTAGGATTGCTGGATAAGAGCTGACCTGGGGTTAAATAACAACCCACCATTTACCAATTCACTGACTCTCTTTATTCAAATTATTGAAAAGAAACAGATTTATCCAGAAGTCCACTGATATCTTATGTAAGAAGCCTATCCCATAAAAATGTTATTTTCTTAGTGATAATGAAATAGGATTTGTAAAGAAAGCATTTGCAGCATATAAGGAAACCACATTCCTTTTCTCTTTACGAAATACATTTTCTAAAATATATTTTGAAATGTAATAAATTATTGTTAAAATGAAAACGGACAAAGCAAGGGTTTCACATAAATTCAATGAGAATAACAGAAATTCTATTTCATTATATGATTACAACTTTGTACAGGCAACTGGTTTTAAAAAGAAAATTTCATATTTTAAATAAGAGCACAAAAGCTTACACACTACATTATTTTGGGCAAGATTTATTTCAACAATAATAATAACAACAACAATAACCACTACACTACCACCAAAACTATCCTTTCAACTAATTTCTTCTATCTTAACAGATTTAATATATGAGATTTACTCCACTGACAAAATGAAACTGATTAGCAGAAGCCAAAAATGTAAAGCCAAGTAATAAACTGATAGAGAGAACTGAGAAATTGTACAGTGTAAGATTGAAGAAGGTGTAACTAGATAGACAGTGAGATCAATAACACAGATATTGAGCTTATTGTAGGTTTTGGCTTTGCTGTTCACTGTAGCAAGATGTGTCAGTTCAGTTAATCCAATGACTACAGTCGAACTAAGTCTTCACTGCAATAACAAACATTTTTAAAGCTATTTTGGACAAAGCTTACATTAACTTAATTTTGACCGATAGTTTGCTATACAAAGCACACTAGGAATTGCTCAGAGAACAAAATCAAAGTTATAAAATGAGGAAAAAGAAATGATAAAGAGAAAATTAGAGAATGAGAGTATAAATAAAAAAAGGAGGTCTTGAATAGCAGCATCATTTGTAAAGAGATGTCAAGTTATTAACTGTTGAAAGGAAAATTACAGGCAAATATAACGACATTATCTCCAAGACCGGGCATATTTTGACGGCAAATGAAAATTAGATTGAACATGTAATTTTAGCTTCCTCACTGTAGTATTCATCCTAACATCAGGACACAATTGCTGCACTCCATGCAACTGACTTGAAAGAAGAGCGTAAGTCAATAATACAACAACTGAAATTGATATTATCAAAAACAGAATGTCTTTTTTTTTTTCCCCCAGAAATCAAAACAACCTTCACTTTTAACCTTTTAATAGCGAAATGTCTTTGTATTTTTGCTTAACACATTTTTGTTCCGACTGAGATTTCACCGAAACTTCAGCCTAACTTTAACTGTCTTCCCCATTTTCTTTCCTCCTGCATTTTTTGAATCACCAAAATAGATTTTAATTTTAATAACTTCCAAACTCTGTCAGCAAGGAGGGGAGTGTTTCTTTTTATGGAAGGCAAACTACTGAAGTAAGAAGGCAGAACAGCAGGAAGAATTAGAAGTGAATGAAGATCTATAGTGAATTGAGAAAAAGAAATTGAGTAAGAAACATCGAATAAAGAATGTTACAATGAGATTATTGGTTGCGGTGATGATACTATTATATAAACTACCTTATTAACCCTTTTAGAGCCGATCCACGTGAGACCACCCAACTAAAGAATTTATATTTAAATTTTGATCAAAATCTCATAATGTGAAAGATATGAAATTTTGGTTGCACAACACCAATATATAAAGTTATAGATATTTTATTAAATTCCTTCAAAATATTGATTATATATAAAATTAATTGAAACACATTGGCAGTTTACTCATTGTAAATATAATGACAAGATGGTTAAAGTGAATTAAACATTCTTACTGGATGCCAGAATCCATGGAATAACAGAGACTGAACTGTGGCAACTCATTACTTCTCTATACATGCTGAGTTCAAATCCTGTCAGCACCGACTGTCCTTCCTCTCTTTCTAGCATCTATATGACAGATTCAATCAAGTTTAGCTCTTCCCTTATAAAATTTGCAATGGAAAGATATCATCTTCATCTATAAGAGTTGTACATGTTTGAAAAGTGACTTGATCCAAGACTTTGCATTGCAACTAAAACAATTACATTGCGGAGGAGTTATGATAGCCATTGAAAACACACACACACACACACACACAGCTGTGGAACTGTATCAGAGACTAGTTTGTAGATGTACGATAAAATGTTCTTGACACTTCATAATACACAATATTATCAAGAAATAAAACGAAAATGAACATGTTGTTGTTACTTTATAAATTTATATTCTTGTCAATTTGACTTTAGATAAAGAAGATAACATATTCTAGTTGCATTAAGCTTTTACTTCTTTCATGATCTGATAAGACAGGTACAATATATATATGTGTGACAGTCAAGATGCTATCTGAGTAGGGCTGAAGTAAGTAGGTTATAAGCGATAGGGTACTTTTGATGTAAATTACTGTGCGAAAATAAAGTCATCCAAGAATCCAAAAACTAATTACAAAATGATTCTCATGATAGACTTAGACGGTGTACTGGCAACGAGGTTATTTGAGGAAACATTTTTATTGCCATTGGCAGCAAAAAAAGAAAAAAAATGAAAAGATAGATTTATAAAGTGAAAGTACTGATAAGTAGGAGATAATTTCAAATTTAGCTGTAGATATTGTGTAGTGTTCTAAGGCAAAAGTCATTATTTCACCTGTTTCTCACTACTAATTAAAGAAATAGATACTAATTTTATTTTAAAGGTGAGTAGGTAATGAAATAATTACAAAAAAGAAAAAAGTCTTCAAGAATGGATACAAAAGAGTGAAGTTAAGTCAGTACATCTTTAACCCATGTAAAATTGGTGGAAAAGCTGAGGAAACTTGGAAAAAGAGAAAAGTGATTGGATTGTGGCCATGCTGGGGCACTATCTTGAAGGGTTTATGGGAACAAATCAATCCCAGTGCTTATTTTTTAAAGTGTGCTACTTATTCCTGGTAAATTACAAGAATGTAAACAAACCAACAGCAGTTGGTGTTGGGGACAAGCAAAAACACATATATGCACATTCTCATATACATAACAAGCTTTCACACAGTTTCCACCTACCATTTCCGCTCATAAGATTGACCTGGATCTATAGTAGAAGACACTATCCCAAGATGCGGTGCAGTGGGACTGGACATAAAATTACATGGCTGCAAAGCAAGCTTGTTAACCACACAGCCATTGCATGTACCTATAAGTATCAACTTTTCCATATTGGCATGAGTTGTGCCACTGCCTCACCTGTGCCAACTATTTTTGTAATCATCTCCGTATAACAATCACCTACATATATATTTTATCCATGATAAGAATTTCAGTTTTATTGAAAATATTCTCCAGGCTTTTTCAGGTCTAAATAAATACTCTTCACTTCAATCTGATATTACAACTTACATTTCAAGGTTTCTATTCGCAGCTACATACTAGTTTCCTAAAATGGATTAATAAAAATAGGAGGTCATGAATATATATATATATATCTTAATTTTTTTTGTATTTGCTTTGCAAGATTCTTGATGTGAATTTGTGTGTTGAAACAAATTTTGTTGTGTCTGGGGAGAGTCATTATACCAAGGCTTATTTCCACTTCTTTATTGTGAGTCAGTTGGTTATATATCTAACTAACCAACCAATTAATCGATTGATTGTTTAATGTGCTGGTTTTGAATGTTGAACCAACACATTAAACAAACAATCAATTAGTCAGTTGGTTGGATGCTTAATCAACTGACAAACAATAAAGAAGTGGAATTGAACCTCTGTGTGTGTGTGTTGTTATTCTTGAGCAAGACACTTCATTTCATGTTGCTCCAGTTCACTCAGCTGTAGAAATGAGTTGTGATGCCACTGGTGCTAAGCTATATTAGCCTTTGCCTTTCTCTTGGATAACATCAGTGACATGAAGAGGGGAGTCTGGTATGCATGACCGACTGCTGGTCTTCCATAAACAACCTTGCCTGGACTTCTGCCTCGGCGGGGAACTTTCTAGGTGCAATTCTATGGGCATTCATGACCGAAGGGGGTCTATTTAATGACTCTCCCAAGACACAAAAAAATAATATTTTTATGACAATATAATTACTTTTAAGATGTAAAAAATAAAAAGACTAACATCTCTATCTATCTAATAAGCCTTATTACTCAACCTACAAAAATTAAACAGTCAATTACCTACCTCATTTGTAATTCTAATTATACTATCTGTCTCAGTTGTTGTATTCTAAAACCATTCAATGCCATAGTAAAGATTTCTTCCAACCAATAACTCAAGAACCTCTCAATTGTCTTTCTAATGTCTCCACATACTGCAGTCTGTCCTATTTTCCCATTCAGCAAGTAATTTCAAAAATTTATGGTCTTCTATAAAAACATTTTATTTTTTTGATACTCCATCTATCTGTCTGAATGTTTTATTCTAACGTGATTTGATTGTAACTTTTGACACTATTTGAATATATTGTCTTTTCGTTTTATTGATTGGATCCTTGCGAGACAGAGTGGCAGTTTGAGATAAGCTTTATACTGTACTTTACATGAGTAGATGTTGTTTAGCCCAAGGACTTTTCTGATTCTGTCAACCTGAAGAAAATTTAATGTGGCCCATAGGAAGCACAAAACTAATTTACAACAAATCTGAGAAAAAAACAAAAATGAGTAAGTGATGACTTGGTATCAGGGGTATTAGCTAATGTTGCTTGTTGTTTAACTCAAAATTAGCCTTGAATGAATGGACAAATCAAATCCATTCCAGCTGTGACCATCTTGTCATTTTCTAAGTCAAGCAATACATTAGCAAACACATCCTTACATTTCTAAGACAGTACTGTGTAATTTGAGGAGAATCTGGCAGCAATTTCTAGCAGTTCAACAAAAGTCACACCAGCTCCCCTTCTAGCTTGATTAATTAACAGTATTTACATATACATCATCATCATCATCATCATTTAACATCTGTTTTCCATGCTGGCATGGGTTGGATGGCTTGGCAGGAGCTGACCAGCTGAAAGCCTCTTCAGGCTCCATTGTTTGTTTTGGGATAGTTTCTATGGCTGGATGCCCTTCCTAACGCCAACCAGTTTACAGGGCGTACTGGGTACTTTTACACAGCACTGACACGGTTTTATTTTTATACACATGTTTTTGTGATAGGAAATTACTTTGAGTACAGAAAAGTGAGAAAAAACAAGAAAAAAACATAGTAAGATATCAGAGTAAGGGATCAGGAAAAAAGACAATGCAGGGATTTACTGTATTATAAACCTGTCCAAAACATGTCAGCATTGGGAAATGGGTGTACCTGTATAGTCTTTTATTACTTTTAGTCACTGGGCTGTAGCCGGGGTGGTGGTGGTGGGGCACAAAGCCTCAATGGTTTGAGTAAATCCTGCTGACTCCTTGCCCTTATTTGTCTGAAACTTATTTCATTGAACTCTACTTATTGAATCACTATCCATCCATTTTCTCTACTCACTATTCCTGGAAAGGCTGTAGGGGTAGAGTCATCAAGCCCTTCTTCCGTATGGTCCTCTCAGAAGCAATCATCATTACACTTTCCATACTGGATTCCCAAGCGCAACCAACTGAGATGATGGATATTATCCAATCATTTTCGTCTTGGTCTGCTTTTAGTTCTCATGCTAGTTGGCTTGGCTTGAAGAATCCATCTACTTATTGAACCGTTGTATTACATTCAGTTTCTCATGAAAGTGCATAACTTGACATGTCAGCAAGCACACGCATATACAACTTGATCCTATACAAACCTGTCTTCCAGGTGTCACTCACAAGGTAGATATTTGCCCAAGGCACTATACAGCAGAATCAAACCAGAACCATGTACTTAGGAAATAAATTCTCTTGCTCTCTCTCACACCCACACACACATTCTCACAGTGTAAGAAAATATAACAGCCAAAGTGTAGCCATTTGAAAGAATATGTAGTCAAGAGTTTGACCAGTGCTAGCTGCTGACAACTTAGAGAGCTTCTGTCAACAATACAGCTGCATAGAAATGTAAGATTTGCTGATATGGAGGACGTAACAGAATCAAAATCCGAGAAATGGAGATGGAAGCCAGGCAAATGGCAGGAGAAGAAGATTCAAAGAATTTAATCATTTGGTTATTTAACGCAAACATACGAAGAGAATTAGAGTAACTTTGCATGAATCAAACGACAGGAAATTAAAAGGACCTGGTATTTTGTTTGCGAGATAAAGAATATTGAGGTGGAACAGATAATAACGAATGAATAAGCAGAAATAGTGGCAGATTAATTAAAATAGATGGAAGAAAATTATGAAATAGATGAGCTGTGAGACATGAAATGATATGCAGTAACAAAAATCTTTTAAATAAATGTCTGTGTGCATGTATGTCATTAGCATGCATGCATGTGTGTATATGTATAATTATGTATGTGTAATGTATGTATGTATATTTATGCGCATATGTATATATGTGGGTGTGTATACATGTTTGTATATTTATGCACATATGTATATATATATGTGTGTGTGTGTGAGTGAATATGTATTTATATATATATATATATATATATGTATATATGTGTGTACGTGTATATACATTTTTACGAATGTATGTATGTATATTTACATACATGTGTGGTGTGTATATATATATGTGTGTGTGTATGTACATATATGTATGTATGCATGTATGTATGTGTGTGTGTGTATATGTATGTATATATATATTTATGATTAAAATTATTTTACATAACTACGCTCATATAAAAGGTGGATTTTTGAAAAGTTTGTTTTATGAGATAGAGAGAAAACTTATGAATATCAACAAAACAAAACAAAACAAAACAAAAAGTATCTAACAACCACAACAACAAAATAGATAGAGAATTTAATGCCCAATAATAATGTAAGTGCACTAAATATGACCACCATATTACATTTTTTATTGCTTCCTGCAGTTTGAAATAAGATTGGTTTGAAAAAAATTGAAAAGATAAGAGTTTATTTGAAAGCAGTTATATTTATTGAAATCTTATTCTCTCTGTATGCCACACACACACACACACACACACACAAACACACAAACATACATAAGTGCTCAAAAATATATATATGTATATATCACTATCTCTCTCATTATATACAACGCATTCAATCTCTCTCTTCCTATGTATCCTTATATGTATGTGTGTGTGTCTATTGGTGCAGGTGTGGCTGTGTGGTAAAAAACTTGTTTACTGATCACATGGTCCTGGGTTGAGTTCCACTGTGTGACACCTTGGGCTGACCAAAGCCTTGTGAGTGGTTTGAACAGGCAGAAACTCAAAGAGTCTGTTGTATATATAGGTTAAAGGATAAAGACCCTTTCTGAGTCATATTGACTCATAGGGCTGGTTTCCTAGTTTCCGTGATATATATATATTCCCCATCTGGATGGGATGTCTGTTCATCACAGGATTATTCCTTTTTGTCAGCCAAGTGGACTGGAGCAAAATGAAATGAAATGTTTTGTCCAACAACACAACACAACACACCACTCAGTCCAACAATCAATACTTGATGATGATGATGATATATATTTGTATATGTCTCTTTGTGTCTGTGTTTGTCCCCCCACCCCACCACCACTTGGCAATAAGTGTTTGTGTGTTTATGTCCCCATAACAAAGTGGTTTGGCAAAAGAGACTGATAGAATAAGTACCAGGCTTTTAAAAAAATAAGTACTGGGGTCAATTCATTTGACTAAAAATTCTTCAAGGGGCTGTACTCCAGCATGGCTATGGCTGCAGTCAAATGACTTAAACAAGTAAGAGATAGAAGATAAATTAGCGGCCATCCTCGACAAACAAAAAACACAAAGAAAGTAGGATTTCTATAAGGTGTACTCAATGTAAACTTTGGACAAAGAAATGTAATCGGGCCATTGGAAGGCAAATGGCAAAGGAAGATTTTGTAAGTGATAAATTCACAAGAGTAATTATCAGTAAGAGCAACCATGAGCTAAATTTCTTTCAAATTCTTGGAAAACTCTCAAGAATTAGCTGATGATTGAAGGTAACCAAATTAGCCATGAAGATGGGTGCTCTGAAAATACATTAATCAGTGTAAAGAATAGGGTGGAAAAATAGTTTAGGTAACTGTTACAAATAGATATGTTTTCTGAGTGAAAGGTAAACTGCAAGATGTTTGTGTACAAAGTGTAATACTGTGTGGTAGAAAAACATGAATACTGAATGCGGAAGATATGTGAAGTTTGAAAACAAACATTACATGCACAGGGAGTGAACTTGCTTCACTGGGATGTGTAATGATGGAATGCCTGAACTATGGTGCACAAACATATCATCATCATTTAACATCCATCTCCCATGTTGGCATGAATTGGACAGCTTGACAAGATCCAGCAAACTGCAGGGCTGCATCTGGCTTCAATGTCATTTTTGGCATGGTTTCTTTGGATGAATGCCTTTCCTTTAATGCCAGCCACTTAAGAGTGTATACTGTACAGCAGGCTTTTCTCATGCTGTTAGTGCTGGTGAGATTATGAAGTAACTTGAAAGACAGAAAAGGGGCAGAAGAGAAAAGAAAAGCCCTGTTGACTGAGATGGGGTGGGAGATATTTGAGATGAAGTGGAAATGGCTTTATGTCAGGTGTTAAGACGTGAGAGCATGATAGAGAAACAAGAACAGGTCTGGCCATAGAGGAGAAACACAGCTACCCAGCATTTTATAATGGTGGGTGAGAGTAGTTGTGAAGAAGATGATATTGGATGAAGAAATACCAAGAAGACTAAATGGAAGACGAAAAAAGACATGGGAAATGATGACAGCAGATACCAAAAGCTAAAGCATAAAATGAAGATGACAAACGATGTCAACAAGTTGGAAGACACTGTGCAGGGGAAACCTGCAGTGATTCCAGTAAGGAAAAACTGACATAAAATAATGATAATTTAATGTATTTATATAAAAAAAACAAAAAAATCGTTAGGACATATATTTATTTTTTTATAAGGGCAAGGTTGATAGTGACTTTGAAGTTTTTACTTGCTCACACCTGGTGATGACTGATTTAAGCAAGCAGGATGAAACTTAAAAAGTCACTGTCAACTTGTAGAAAGTTAATATGTACTTGACTATAGAGTTGAGTAATCCTTCAGCTTAATGTTAAATTGCTTGCTGCTGTCTTATGAAGGTCTCTTTATTGTCATTAAAAGCATGAAATAGGGACTAATAAACAGTCTGACAACTGATGAGGAGTTTCCTTTTGGCATTTTATCCTGTACTTTTCTCTCATTGGTGATGTCCTATACACAACGTGTATTTTTCATTATTTATATATATATAGGTGCAGGAGTGGCTGTGTGGTAAATAGCTTGCTTACCAACCACATGGTCCTGGGTTCAGTCCCACTGTGTGGCACCTTGGGCATGTGTCTTGTACTATAGCCTTGGGCCGACCAAAGCCTTGTGAGTGGATTTGGTAGACGGAAACTGGAAAAGCCCGTCATATATGTATATGTGTATGTATGTCTGTGTATATGTTTGTGTGTCTGTGTTTGTCCTCCCAACATTGCTTGACAACCGATGCTGGTGTGTTTATGCCCCTGTAACTTAGCAGTTCAGCAAAAAAAAACAAAAAACGGTAGAATAAGCAGTAGGGGTTGATTTGCTCGACTAAAAGGTGGTGCTTCAGCATGGCCGCAACCAAATGAATGAGACAGGTAAAGAATACACACACACACTCACACATTTATGTATATGTAGTGTGTATAGGGACATACTCGTACACAGCCACATCTCCTTCAAATTACACTCTGCAGTCTTATATAAGGACAAGACAATAAAGCATTACATACACTTATAAAGACAAGAAGGACATGGTTAGCATGCCTTTAATTATCGGTCTGCTTCATCAAGGTTTGCTTGGGTCACACCAACAACAAAAACATTATCACACACACACAAAGTTATTAACAGCCTTGACTTACAATTGCATTAATGTCTCATAGATGCAAGAGTTAATCTGTCAATATAAATATCTAAACTACATGACATGTGTTGTGTGCTCTTTTGTTTTGTTTGTAAACCTATCTGTGTGGGTAAGAGTAGTGGACAGGCAAAATCCTTAGAGCATTGAAGAAATGTAATTCAAATCCTGCTGAGGTCATCCTAACCTGTCAACCTGCTGGAGGTAATAAAATATGATAAAATAGAATATGACATCACAGCTTTGTGGCATCTGTTTGGGCATTTTAACATTCTACATTTGCCTGTGACAATACTGCAGCTAAGCTATACAGACTTGCTATTCTTTTGGGAAACATTGATGACTTGAAGAGGGAAAGATCTGCTGCATGGCCAACAGTTGGTCTTGAATTTAAAAAAGTAAAATACTCTGACTCACAAGAGGAACACTCCAGTATGGACACATATGAACCTTGAGTAATGAAGGCTTCACACACACACAAACAAAGAGACAGACAGACAGATATATTTCTTTACTACCCACAAGGGGCTAAATACAGAGGGGACAAACAAGGACAGACAAACGGATTAAGATGATTACATCGACCCCAGTGCGTAACTGGTACTTAATTTATCGATCCCGAAAGGATGAAAGGCAAAGTCGACCTAGGCGGAATTTGAGGCCAGAACGTAATGGCAGACGAAATACGGCTACGCATTTTACCTGGCGTGCTAACGTTTCTGCCAGCTTGCTGCCTTGACAGATAGATAGATAGATGTATAATTTATATACACAAGCATATGGGTAACGTCAGAGTGCATGCATGACAGAGTGTAAATGATTTAAGTGGAAAACTGGGTATAAGGGGCATCAGATGTTGTGTGCAAGAGAGAAGACCATGCTGGTTTGGTCACGTGATGTGTATGGATGAGGACAGCTGTGTAAAGAAGTCCCAAGCTCTAATTGTGGAGAGTACCAGCAGAAGGGGTAGACAAAGGACAAAGTGGTGAGAAACGATCTTTGGATGCTGGGCCTCAATGAGGAAATGACAAAGGGCTGGGAGTTGTAGTAATTTGATGTACTCGAGAAGATGCGTGAAGCTAAGTAAAACCACTGTCTTCCACACATACAAGCTTGTCCTTTCAGGAGCCAGTGTCACGTAAAAAGCACCCATGCCAGTGCTGTGTAAACATAGCCATGCCAGTGGCACGTAAAAAGCACCCAGCACACACTGTTAAGTGGCTGGCATTAGGAACGGCATCCATACCATAAAAGACAATTGGAGTCAGGACAATACTCAGAGCTGGCCAGCTTCATGTCAAACTGGCCAACCCATGCCAGCATGGAAAGCAGATGTATGACGATGATGATGACAATACTACCCCTGCTACAAACACCAGTTCTAGAGTGTGTTATCTATCTATATCTGTAATGTATGCATATACACACAAACAGACCACCTCTGCTACAACCAGAAGCTCTAGAATGTTATCTATATGCACTATAAGCATACATAAATACACACAGACATACCAGACCAGTACTACAACCATCAGCTATGAGCATGCATGTATGTATGCATTTACATATATCCACACTAATCTTCACCAGACTTAACACCATCACTACCACCAGTTGTAGGGTCTCTATCAAGCTATATATGTAATGTATGTATACATACACGCACACAAACATACCATTTCTAATACAACCACCAGTTGTGTGTGTGTGTAATCAGTGCTGGATTAACCATGAAGCAAAATAAGCACGTGCTTAGGGCATGAAAGGAAGTGTGTGTGGGAGTACTAAAGAAATGGTAAATGGTTTACAGTACAAAAGAAATCACTTTAGACTTGCTAAAATAATATTCAATGTGGTTTATATGATCATAAATATAATTTTGAAGTATTCAAGATTTTGCAATTATAACAAAAATAGGAGAAAACTTTTCAAATATAAATAAAGCAGAAAATATTAAAAAATAAACATTATTTTCTGTCTTACTCTTAGTTTTGTTTCATTTTGAAAAATACAAATTTATTTTATGGTTTATCATTGTTCATATTCTGAATTACATATATATGGGGTCGCAAACATCTTTTCAGTGCTTAATCCGGCCTTGTGTGTAATAATATATGCTAAACAAACATATCACCACATTTGTAGGTTCTTCAACAATTATTATAATTCTTAAAAAGCTCTTGTTGCCTGCAGCTCTTTCTGTTTTTTTTTAATACTATGTATTTACAAATTGAGTAAGGATTTAAACAAGTGTCTAAAAATGACATTCTTCATTTAAAGCTATACGTCATTCACTAACCATAAGAGATTTATTCTAATATTTTGGTTGATAGAGTAACAGAAATGGCAGCATGCTAGACAAAACATCTTGCAGTATCTTATGGCACTTCCTTACATTCTAAGATTGAATTCAGCCAAGGTTAACTTTAATTTCATCTTGCAGATATCTACAGAATAACAGGAACCAGTCAAGTTCTAGGGTAGATTTAACTGACACTGTCCTTCTTCATAAGTGCTAAGTCAACCCAATTGCAAATAGTATTGCAATAAAGACTGAATAAGTTTTTCACAACTGAGAAAGAGTGAGCTGAAAGTGTTCCAAGCACCTGGATGAGGTAACAAGAAACCATTCCAACATGAAGTTTTATAAGTCCCTCAATGACTCAAACTTTCGTTGAACATTGTAAAGAAAAGAGTCTGGAAGCTAAATTATGTACATGTACCAAGCTCATAGTATTGTGCCAAATTGAGATAATAATAATAATAATAATAATAATAATAATAATAATAATAATAATAATAATAATGGTTTCAAATTTTGCCACAAACACAGCAATTTTGTGGGAGGGGATAAGTTGATTACATTGACCCCAGTACTCAACTGGTACTTGATTTATCGACCCCGAAAGGATGAAAGGCAAAGTTGCCCTTGGTGGAATTTGAACTAAGAACGTAGTGACTGGTGAAATACCTATTTCTTTACTACCCATAAGGGGCTAAACACAGAAGGGACAACCAAGGACAGACAAACGGATTAAGTTGATTATATCGACCCCAGTGTGTAACTGGTACTTATTTAATCGACAACGAAAAGATGAAAGGCAAAGTCGACCTCAGCGGAATTTGAACTCACAACGTAACGGCAGACGAAATACCGCTAAGCATTTCGTCCGGCGTGCTAACGATTCTGCCAGCTTGCTGCCTTAATAATAATAATAATAATAATTATATAACAACATACATTCCATTTGCCCATCTTGTCTGCTTTAAGCATTAATAATCACAGTTTCTAATCATCATCTAAATAAAGTCACATTAACAAAAATCTTTAATTAAAAGAAAAGGAAGGGAGTGTAAATAATATAGAGACTCTACTGAACAGTAGAGATTCAGTTGCATGAATTTATTAATTAGAAACAAACTTCATTATATTTTTATCTAATTGATTCTGGGAGTCATTAAATTTACTGGTTGTTGAAGTAAACATGCAATTCTTGTTTTAATGAAATGGCAATGGTCATAGAATGATACAAGAATAATTTCACATGTACGCTTTTACTCTTTTAGCTGTTTCAGTCATTTGACTGCGGCCATGCTGGAGCACCGCCTTTAGTCGAGCAAATTGATCCCAGGACTTATTCTTTGTAAGCCTAGTACTTATTCTAGCCATCTCTTTTGCTGAACCGCTAAGTTACGAAGACGTAAATACACCAGCATCAGTTGTCAGGTGAAGTTGGGAGGACAAACAGACACTCAAACATACAAACACACACACACACACACACACACACACACACACACATATATACATATATACGATGGGCTTCTTTCAGTTTCTGTCTACCAAATCCACTCACAAGGCTTTGGTCGGCCCGAGGCTATAATAGAAGACCCTTGCCCAAGGTGCCATGCAATGGGCTGAACCTGGAACCATGTGGTTAGTAAGCAAGCTACTTACCACACAGCCACTCCTACATCTATGTATTTAATATTTTCAACTTTAAAATTAAAGTGTTGAGCTAGCAGAATTGTTAGCATGTTGAGCAAAATGCTTAGTGATCTTTTGTTTGTAATTATGTTCTGAGTTCAAATCCTGTTGAGGGTCACTCTGCCTTTCAACTTTTTAGGATTGGTAAAATAAAACACCAGTAAAATATTGGATCAAGGGTATTGTCTAATTCCCATCCCTTTAAAATTGCTAGTCTGAGGCCTAAATCAGAAATTATTATTAAGGTGGTGAACTGGTAGAATCATTAACACACCAGGCAAAATGCTTAGCAGCATTCCTATTCCTATCTTGCTCAGAACATTGACCTCCTGGAATCTGTCCAGAGACGTGCAACAAAACGCATACCCTCCATCAGACACCTACCATATTCTGAGCGCCTTGTTTCCCTGGGCATGGATTCACTGAAGCTCCGGCGTCTAGCGACGGACTTGGTAAACACCCACAAGGTTATCAACCACCTCACCAACAACAACACTGAACACCTTTTTGATCTCCATGTGTCTAACACACGTGGACATGCCTACAAAGTCAGAAAACAACACAGCTCCCATGACTTTCGGAAACATTTTTTCACGCTCAGGGTTGCTGAAGCGTGGAATAAACTGCCTGCATCAGTTGTTGACTGCCATGACACTGCATCCTTTAAGGCCCTCATGCTTCCCGAAATCCGTCGAAACTACACCTGATTATATATACACTTTAGATGAGTTGTAGTGCACCTGAGCACTGTACACAATTATTATTATTATTATTATTATTATTTCGTCCATTTTTAGGTTCTAAGTTAAAATTCTACTGAGTCAACTTTGCCATTCATCTTTTCAGGGTCAATAAAATAAGTACCAGTTGAGCACTGGGGATGATATAATCAACCAATCACTTCCCCCAAAAAACCGCTGGCCTCGTGCCAAAAATTTGAAACCAAATTTTTCAACTAAATTTTTTTTGTTTCCACATCAAATGTGCAGGGTGGTCCAAAAGTCTTGTCACCACCTGTAAATATTGTTTTAATTTTCTATTATCAAGGAGACTGCTTTGGCAGCCTTTACAACAATCACAAAAGCACAGCTTCATAAAATATCACATAGGACATGGCACCACATTATTTTGTGCCACAAAGATGATGGTGTTTGTACAGACTTTCTCAATGTGTAACAGTGTCAGTGTCAATGAAAGTGTATATATTGGGTTGTCTGGAAAGTTCGTGTCGATTTTTAAAGGAAAGAAAAAGGTCAGTAAATACTTGCCATTACATTTTTAATCAACCAAATATGAACCATTTTGTTGCACAATGCATCTCCATCTTTCCTTTAACTTGAAAATACCCTCTTCCCAGAATTGAGGTGGTTTCATGGCAAAGAATTCATCAAGGTATCTTTTTACATCATCCAAGGAACTGAAATTTTTACCATTAAGACTATTTTGCAGAGACCTGAATAAGTGGAAATCTGAGGGAGCAATATCTGGTGAATATGGAGGGTGGAGTAACACATCCCAGCCAAGCTGCAGCAATTTTTGTCTGGTTCCCAAAGCATCAAGTGCCGAAAGTGAACTTTCTTATCTTCTGTTTTAAAGGGTTACATAATTAACACAGGTCATAGGAACATAAACCTTCTTCCACGAAAAGATAGTTTAAACTGTGCTCTAAATGGACGTGTAGTCAAATTCTATTTTATGGACTCAACCACGTTTTAAAATAAGTCGAAAGGTAAGCTACTATAAATTGGCACGAACTTTCCGGACAACCCAATACTAAAACCAGTACATTATTATATTGTTCTTATTACTTTTTGGTAGGGGACGACAAAACTTTAGGACTACCCTGTACTGGAAGGTTCCTTCATTATTCTATTTTTTTTTTTCCTTTTCCTTTTTTTGTTTTTATTCAGCAAAATTAATTTATAGATATATAGATGCAGGTATGGCTGCTTTGCAATAATACAGTTTAGGATTCAGTTCCACAGTGCAGTACCTTGGGCAAGTGTCTTCTACTATAACCCCCTGGTAGACAGAAACTGTATGGAAGCCAGTCATATGTGTGCGTGTGTCTGGGGGCTCTGTGTTTGTCTCCTAACACTTCTTGACAACTGATGTTGGTTTGTTTATGTTCCAGTAATCTAGCAATTCATAAAAAGAGAGTTATAGAATAAATACCATACCCAGCATGGCAGCAATCCAATGACTGAAATTGCTAGTGGTAAGAAGCTAGCTTCCCAATCACATGGTTCTGAGTTCAGTCCCACTGCTTGGCACCTTGGGCAAATGTCTTCTACTATAACCTTGGGCCAACCAAAACCTCGTGAGTGGATTTGGTAGATGGTAACTGACAGAAGCCCATCATATATATATATATATATATATATATATATATATATATGTGTGTATATATATATTTATGTGTGTGTATCTGTGTTTGTCCCCACACCATCGCTTGACAACTGATGTTGGTGTGTTTATATCCCCTGTAACTTAGCAGTTTGGCAAAAGAAATCAGTAGAATAAGTACTAGGCTTACAAAGATTAAGCCCTGGGGTTGATTTCTTCAACTAAAACCCATTAAGGGTGGTGCTCCAGAATGGGCACAGTCAAATGACTGAAACAAGTACTCCACCCATTTTAATAGGGACTCTAAAAAAGATTACTGAAATTTCTTCAATTTCTGCAATTTCAGTTAACTGATGTCTGGATTGGATTGGATTGCCCATGCTCAGTCCCCTGCAGGATGAAGGCCTCAGTGTATTCTCTCTACTAATCATGGTCAGCTGTGGAGGCTGTGAATTTCAGCTTGAGATAATACTGGTTTGATGAGTCTACTCTGCCACACTGGCACAACATGGATTGGCAGAGGAGAGCAGTTTTTATACTCTTACTCAGGAGTAGTTAAGTTGATTACATCAACCCCAGTGCACAACTGGTACTTATTTTATCAACCCTGAAAGGATAAAAGGCAACACCAGCCTTGGAGGAATTTGAACTCAGAACATAAGGACAGATGAAATACCTATTTCTTTACTACCCACAAGGGGCTAAACACAGAGAGAACAAACAAGGACAGACAAACGGATTAAGTCGATTATATCGACCCCAGTGCGTAACTGGTACTAATTAAATCGACCCTGAAAGGATGAAAGGCAAAGTCGACCTCGGTGGAATTTGAACTCAGAACGTAGCAGCAGATGAAATACCACTAAGCATTTTGCCTGGTGTGCTAATGAATCTGCCAGCTGATGTTAAAGAATGTAAGGAAAAAAAAAAAATCTTATCAAGACAAAATTTTTCTGATAAAATACCCTATCTTCTAAGTCTCGAAGTTGATTACTGGTTCAAACACTGATTTTTATAACAGGATAACATTAAATAAAGAGACAGCTATTAGTTTAGTCACTGATCTAAGTTCTTTTTTTTTTAAGTAATCCCTATAGGATTCTTTCTATAAAAATATAAAAAAAGGATCCCAACATTAATAGTTGTAAGCACTGAATCAATGGGAATTGAACAAATACAAATGAATCAATAAAATACCAGCTGTGAATTCTTTGATTTCTAAAAACTAAAAGAAATCCAACATGCAACAAGGCAATTTTGAGCCATTAAAATTCCAGAAGGAAATTTTATTTTTTCTGAAATATTTTTCTATTCATCATTATGATTTTTTCTTTCTTTTTTGTTTCTTTTAGAAATAAATATCAGATGAGCTATTTTTGTTTCAGCCAATTTGTTTTGTCGAAGTTCACAGGAAATGCTAAGAAATCTATTGGAATATTTTTTATGATTTTAAAAAATTCTTTTATATAAAATTATTCCAAGAAACTGTATACTTAATTTAATTCTACAGTTGTTTCTTTGAAGTAACGTGTGAAGAATAAAGTGTAAGGGTTAGATTTTAGGAGAGACATACTGACAAATTCTTGAGCGAAATTCAAAATAAAAATAGGATATAGACACACACACACAATTTATGACTATCATTATATCTAATTTCCAAATAACAAATAAATAATGTAACTAAAACACAAGTGAAATCCTTTCAAATACAACAATTGTTTGGGTTTTAGCAACAGGATTTTCATCATTGGGAGAATTTGATGTTAAGCAAAACTAAAATCTTTAGTTATAATGAAGTGAACCCAATCCTCTCATGGTTTACAGAATACAATAAGGTCACACACACACACACCTGGAGATGTTAAGTCTATCTATGATGCAGGCACATGTGTGGGTATTATTTAATTCAAAAACATATTCTAAATTTGATGCTTATGAATCTCTCCTAGCTACTAAAGTATCTAATGACCTAAGAATGTATGTTTATGTGTGTGTGTGTGTGTGTGTGCATGCACATGCACATATACACATGTAGCCATTTATTTAAATATGTAGCTATATGTAATATACATTAAAGGGAAAGAGCGGAATCCGAGGAAAGAAGTGGTATCTGTATCATGGAAATATTCCTGCTGCTGCAGTGTCCTGCATGAGCTATCAAGCCAGCCTGTTTTTGACTTCACAGTAAACTTATTCCAGTTTGTATAGTTTGTATAACGTAATTAGGTGTAATTATTATTACTGTTGTTGTTGTTTTTTTGTTGTTATTCTTAATAGTTTTATGTTTTGCCTTTGCTGTAATTTGCATGAGCTGTACCCAAGTGTGGACAAGAGGTAGCAAGGGACAAGTTTTTTTACATCAAAAGATGCAAACAAGTAAAGTGCCATGCATTTCAAAAGCTGATGTCTGTGTATATTTCTTCTTAAAAAAATTTTCAATTTATAAAATATTAATATCATCTTAATAGAGGAACATATTAAAAGAGAATTCCTGCAGTGGAAGTAAGCATCATCTCTAAGCATTAAAGCTGCAGCAGCACAGAGGATCACAACGGTAAATCACAGGTATGTTTCGATATAACAAACACACAAACACACAGCCTTTTCATTAAGTTGCTCAAATGCAAATCCCTCTACGAAAAGCAGGATTTGCATCATAACACACCCAAACATATATATATGTGTGTGTATATATATATATATTATATATATATATATATATATATATATACATCTATATGCAGCAGAAACACATGTTAGATTGCATTTTAAAGAGAATATATTATATACATGTGTGTAAGAAACAAGCTTTGCAGATGTACAATTCTCCATCCTTATTTTAACATCTTAAATATACATAGTATACTGTATAAAATCCAAAGAAGTGAACACAGAATTTTATCCACCGGGTGAAATAGTGTGTGATTGTTTACCTAAAGCAATTTCCTGCTGTTCCTTATCATTCAATGGGGATAGCCACAACCTGGATTATGTACCAGAGTGCTTGTAAGACACCTGCCTGTATTTCATACTGTATCAAGTTAAAAAGATTCCTTAGATGGACAAAAGTGAAAAGAGTGTCCCCTACACCAGGGTTCAAATCACATAAGTGACTGTTCATTTATTCCACATGAAAGGTTTTTCCATCCAAACTTATTATCAGCTTTTATTTAGAGTCACACCAAATGCATTTGAGCAACTTTGTAAAATGATTTTTTTTTGGGGGGGGGGGAGATTTCTTGATACTTCGAAAAGTACAAATCATTACAACTAAAAGTATGTATATTCATACACAAACATGATATATATATATATATACATACACACAGATATATATACACACACACATATACATATAGATAAACATATACACACAGATATATATATATATATATATACACACACACACATACAAACAGATATGTATACATATACACATATACATACAGAATATATATATATATACATATACATACAGATATATATATATTATATACACACATATACATACAGATATATTATATATATATATATTATATATATATATATATATATATATATATATATATATATATATACATATACACATATACATACAGATATATATATATATGTATATACACACATATACATACAGATATATATATATATATATATATACACACATACAGATATATATATATATATAATACATACACATATATACATATATATATAAATACATACACATATATACATATATATACATACATATACATATTTATATACACACATATATATATATACATATATATATATACATACTTATATATACATATGTATATATATATACACATATATGTACATATATATATATATATATATACATACATATGTACATATGTGTGAATATATATATATATATATATACATATATATGTGTATATATACACATACATATATACAAATATATATTTAAGTCAATGATTTGTAGAATGTTAGCATGTACATCACAGCATGTCATAACGGCTGACTAAAAGGGTTAGTTACAGGAAGTGTATTTCACTATAAACATGTTAAAAAAAACTTTCCTTTATAAAAGGGACGAAATACAATACAAGTGTCATGGGCCCCACAAGTCTACCCACCTGATATCAGAAGGGGATACTACCTTAAAACATATGTCGCTGTTATTTACTGATTGTATATTGAGCAAAAATCACAACCTATCATTGCTTAATCAAAATTTCACAGAGATACAAGTGTCATATACATAAGATAATTACACAAACACGTGACAATCTATTTATCTATGTATATATTATATATACAAACATGCATATACACACATTTATCTGCATATTTCATTAAATACATGAACTATGTGCAAGTTTTCTTCACCCTTCTATTTTAGATTTTTCATATTTTCTTATTGAAAAGTAAATTTGAAATAAAAGTTCAAAAGTTGAACTTGGTCATGCACATAATAATGAACGATGCATAAAAGAAAAGCTGGTAGCACTTGCATGTGCAAGTTGTTTGCAAGATATATATATATATGTACACACACACACACACACACACACACACACATATATATATATGTAAATGTAAAAAAAATATATAGTGTATGTAGTGTCACTATATATACAAATCTGAGATGTGCATGGTTTTTATACATTTATATATAATTGTAATTTAGTTGAATTTAATTAGCAATTCAAGACATGAAATGCTACATCTCGTTTTATAGGTACAGTGTACAGTAATAAAGTTTTTTTTTCAGTGATATATCAACAACCTGGACACACCCATAAATATATCAAAGCATGCACAATATAGGGGTGTATGCATGTTAGGATTCAACATAGCATATCTCAACTCATTTAAGTGCTCAATGTGTACTTATAAACAGCTATCAATTACTCAGGACTAACAAACAAAATACATATTAAATATATATGCACACATGAACTCATACAGTTTTGGCTAAATATAATGATAGTAGATATATATAATACAAACACAAACACACACAAATTGTATGTGTAATTTTAGATAATTTCCATCACAATACTCAAAGATTCCAGCATGAATACAATCAGTCCTGAGATTAAAAGAGAGAACTCCAGGACAGTTGGATTTTGTAGTACACACACACATTGTTTTCTAGGTATATATAGTGTACAGCATTAAAGTTTTTTTTTGTCAGATATCACACTCTCTACATATACACACAAACACAGACATATATACATGCTCAACCATACAGGTTGCCTATATTTGTTATACAATTAAAATACGTAAACAGTTGAAATAATATAACATTAGAAGTCTGTACTTCACAAGTTCCTTCTGATTTGAAATGGAGTATATATATAAAAAAAAAAAAAAAAAAAAGAAGCAAACCCTAGTACATTTCAATGATTATTTAAAAAAAAATGTGAATCTAGTACTTTTTTTTTAAAACTAACACATTATATTAGCAGACAGAAATTTTATAGAAACAATTGTTCCAATACAAAAACATTTCTTTTACGAGTTTTGTTGTTTAAAATTCTTTACACAAATCAACAGGTCGTTTGCATCCAAACTTATTTTCTTTTCCAAGTTTATCAGGGTTAATTAATAATTAATACAGCAGTATGAACAAAAATGTAATTAAACACTATGAAAAGAATCCTATATAATATATATATATGTACATATAGTTAAGGCTTTGAAAAAAAAATACTTACTTGAAGTTATAATTGAAACCCATAATGAGAAGAATGTGCTAATAACCATTTTGGCCAAATGGAGGAGAGAAAGATAGAGAGGGAGAGAGGAAAAATAAAATAAAAAAAAAAGGAGGGGGGTTGGTGAAACCTTGATGCACAGATGTAAATAGCAAGGGATCATGAAGGTGTAATAATGGTGTAAGGGGATGAGTAGGGGCAGGATAGGGGGACAGGTGGGGGCGGGTCAGGTTTGCGATCACAATGGAGAGGAGGCAGGATTATGGAGGACCGTCGGCGGTTTATTATGACAACAGAGAATGGACGCAATAAGGAATCGCAGCGTGAGAGACATGGAAAGAAGAGGAAGAAGTGCAGAAGATTCTGCAGATGCAGGTGCACGGAGATGCTTCATAATTCATCCCTTATCGAATGAGCGCATGAGGCTAGTAGCAAAATCCATTTGTTACTTAGAAAAAAAAGTTATACATACACATGCACACAAACATATGTATGCATATGTATATGTGTGTGTATATGAATGATGCTGGTGACAAAAAAAGCTGTAAAGCAGATGCTGGGAATGACAAAGAAGCTGTTGGCATATGCAGCGGTATTACAGAAGATTGTAAACAAAGCTAACAATACCAGGAGAGGTTTTGTAAAGGAGGAAGAGGGAGATGCTACTGGTTAACTACATACAGGTTGGTGAGTGATGCCAGAGATTGATAGCATACAAAGGCAGAGAGAGAGATAGATAGATAGAGAGAGAGAGAGAGATACAGAGGGAGGGAGAGAGAGAGGTGCACTGCTGTGTCTCTTTCTCTTTCCAAGCCTCCATCTCCCCCACCGCACCGACTTTCATTTCAGCCCAACTGAAGAATACAAGCTGCACACAATGACGATGGGATCTTCTGGTAAAGTTTGTGGCCCTGTTAGAACAACAGCCTGCCACCAACCAGCATGGATGGAAGCACCGGAGTAAAGCTATGTCTGTATTTCAGTGGCAGTAGTGGTGGTGGTGGTGGTGGTGGTGGAGGTGGGGGGAAGGGATATCCTATCGATTACATCAATTAAAGAATACTACTGACAATAAAGATAGATTGGACCATGGAGCTGGTGTTGATGTTGGTGCTGGCGTCGTTGTTGTTGTTGGTGGTGGGGTTGGTGGTAGTGGTTTTCGTGGTGGTGGTAGTGGTGTTGATGCTGCTGATATAGACAATGTTGTCTGTATGGAAACCAAACAGATATCTCAGCATAGAAATTAATTTATATTGACAGGGACATATCAGAGATGTGAAGGAAATGGAAGAGTTAAAAATAATAAAAGGAGGGCGAGAAGGAGAGAGAGAGAGAGAAAGAGAGTGATATGAGGAAAAGTAGAAAGGGAGAGCAGAGAGGGAATGAAAACAGAGAGAGAGATAAAGCAGAGCAAGAGAGAGAGGAGAAAGAGGAGAGAAAGGAGAGAGTAGTGAGAGAGCAGAGAGAGAGAGCAGAGATGAATGAGAGCAAAGAAAAGAGAGAGAGGAAGAGAAAGAAAGAGGTTGAGAGCAGATAGAGCAGAGAGAGATAGAGAGAGCAGAGGAGAGAGAACAAAGAAAGAGAGAGAGAGAGCAGATAGAAAGGAGAGAGAGAGCAGATAGAAAGGAGAGAGAGAGAGCAGAAGGAGAGAGCAGAGAGAGAGAGAGGAAGCAGAGAGAGAGAGAGGGAGCAGAGAGAGAGAGAGGGAGCAGAGAGAGAGAACAAAGAGAAAGATAGGGCAGAGAAAAAAAGAGAGAGCAGAGAAAGAGAAAGATGGGGGAGAGAGCAGAGAGAGAACAGAGAAAGAGGAGAGTGAGAACGCAGAGAGAGAGAGAGTGGTCAAATATAG